>NC_057724.1:75782977-75807275 GCF_004010195.1 Chiloscyllium plagiosum | reverse complement strand
CGGAGGTGCGGGATGTGGATGAGATGCGTTGGAGGGCATCTTTAACCACGTGGGAAGGGAAATTGCGGTCTCTAAAGAAGGAGGCCATCTGGTGTGTTCTGTGGTGGAACTTGTCCTCCTGGGAGCAGATACGGTGGAGGCGGAGGAATTGGGAATACGGAATGACATTTTTGCAGGAGGTAGGGTGGGAAGAGGTGTAATCCAGGTAGCTGTGGGAGTCGGTGGGTTTGTAATTCCATGGTGAAGATGAGGTGTTGGAGGCTAGGGCCATGTTTCTTTTCAGCCATCAGATAAAGTCATTTGCTTCCAGTAACAACTGATTTTCTTGTTCACAATAAAAACCTGGTGCACAAATTATTTTAACCAGAATCAGACAATTCCATAAAATTGAACAATTGGTAGTTTAACCAAATTTGCCAAGTTTGATTTCCCACAGACTGCTCCAATGGGTTGTGACAGTTATAAACCAATTGGTAAAAACTCTACATCACTTGACAAGTACTAGCAAACCCCTGAGAAAATTCTTCAAGAGGACACATGCATGGTGTTAGATCATGCATCAAGAGAGTGTTGTCCAAATGGTCAAGGTGTTGGCATCGACAGATTATTTGCAAACCACAATCTATCCTTTCCAACCATCAATGCAGTTGATGCTCCAGCTATAGCCATAGGAACAATCCTGTTTGACCATTTGGTGAAAGCATAAATTTTGTGTTTGCCACCTAATCTGTTGGCACATGCTGTCATTGTAACATTGACACAGTGAGGGGCAAACAGTCATACACCCATCTATTTGACATCCAGTGCTCTGAGATGTGACAAGATGAATTTTGCTTTCTCTGCGCGGAGCAGCAAACCAAACCAATGGGTCTGAAAACCTTCTCTACACCAGGAAGTGAGTGGGTGCTCAGTAAGTAAAGCAAAAGCCAGAAGGCGCAAGAGATGTGTGCCTGACCATGTGTGTAATGTGAACCAGTACAAGTATGCAAAGCATAAATATGAAGTTCTGAAGGACTGGAGTGATATGTGACTTGATCTGAAAGGTGCTTTGGTGATGGCCACTTGCTTCAATGAAGGGTGGAAGAGGACCATGTCCATGGAGCACGCAAGGCAATTTGATGAAGACAGAAATGTCTGAAGACCCTGAGAAGCAAGAAGCAAATTGCCTTTGGCAGCTTGGGTGTCAATACCAATTAGTTTCATCGAACATAGAGCATAGAAAAGTACAGCACAATACAGGCCTCTTGGCCCACAATGTTGTGCTGAGGATTAATCCTAATGTAAAATAAAATAACCTAAGCTACATGCCCCTCAATTCACTGATGTCCATGTGCATGTCTAGTAGTTGCTTAAATGTCCCCAATGTCTCTGCTTCCACCAGCACCGCTGGCAACGTATTCCATGTATTCACAACTCTCTGCGTAAAGAACCTTCCTCTGACGTTTCCTCTACACCTTCCTCCTTACGCCTTAAAACTATGACCCCTCATGGCAGTCAATCCTGCCCGAGAGAAAAGTCTCTAGCTATCAATTCTATCCATGTCTCTCATTACCTTGTACACCTCAATCAGGTCTCCTCTCTTCCTCCTTCTCTCCAGACAGAATAGTCTGAGTTTAGTCAACCTTTCTTCATAAGGCAAGCCCTCCAGTCCAGGCAGCATCCTGGTAAACCTTCTTTGCACCCTCTCCAAAGCCTCTATATCTTTCCTATAATAGAGCGACCAGAACTGGACACAATATGCCAAGTGTGGTCTCACCAGGGACTTGTACAGCTGTAGCAAAAAAAAATTCTTTCCAAAACCTTTTAAACTCGATCCCCGGTTAATGAAAGCCAAAACACCATATGCTTTCTTAACAACCCTATTCACTTGGGCTGCAACTTTGAGGGATCTATGCACTTGAACACCAAGATCCTGCTGTTCCTTCACATTGCCAAGAATCCTGTCTTTAATCCTATATTCACCATTTGAGTTCGACCTTCCAAAATGCATCACTTCACATTTATCCAGGTTGAACTCCATCTGCCATTTCTCAGCTCAACTCTGCATCCTGTTAGTGTCGCACTGTAGCCTGCAACAGCCCTCAATACTATCAGCAGCACATCCAACCTTGGTGCCATCAGCAAATTCACCAATCCACCCCTCAACGTCCACATAAGAATCATTTATAAAAATACAAAGAGCAGAGGCCCAAGTACAGAGTGGGACCCCACTCACCACTAACCTCCAGGCAGAATACTTTCCATCGACAAGCAATCTCTGCCTTCTGTCAGCCAACCAATTCTGAATCCAGATAGCCAAATCTCCCTGTATCCTATACCTCCTGACTTTATGAATGGGCTACCATGGGGAATCTTATCAAATGCCTTGCTGAAGTCCATATACACCACAACCACTGCTCGACCTTCGTCGACCTGTCTTGACACCTCCTCAAAGAACTCAATAAGATTTGTGAGGTACAACCTGTCCCTCACAAAGCCATGCTGACTGCCTTTAATCACGTTATGCTTTTCCAAATAGTCATAAATCCTATCCCTCAGAATTCTTTCCAAAACCTTGCTGACCACAGATGTAAGACTGACTGGTCTGTAATTGCCAGGGATTTCCCTATTCCCCTTATTGAAAAGAGGAACAACATTCGCCTCCCTCTAATCCACCAGTATGACTCCCATGGAGTATTAGGAAGCAAAGAAAGAGGGGGGAGTTGGGGTCTGCGCAGAGACAAGGCAAAATTAGCTAATGATAAGATGCAAATATATGGAAATAAGGTGGTTCCCAATCATTAGTGAGATTCTGAACTTGCCGTTCAAATCCTACGGGGAAAACTAGAAATATTTTTTCTTGAGAATGAGAGCGTCCTTTTATTCCTCTTGCCTTATTTTCCCAACATTTTCACCATTGGCCACTCCGTTGAAAGGTGCATAACATGTTGCCCAATGTCTATCGCACGTATGAGACCTGGAAGCAGTTGCTCATGTGCAATGAAGTTTTTGTCTTGTTGACCACATAAACCTCTTTCAATTAGGCCACCAAGTGGTTTTCTTTCACCATACTAAACCAAGCAGACCCTGTAGATTCTAACACTTACAGGTGATGGTGGCAACCGTCACCATGAGCAGCAGCTCACACAGTGTTGTGAGCTGGCCATTCGCACAGAACAATGTTGAGGCCATCTTCATGCATTTGTTTTTCTCATTTGTCAACCCGCTGCAGTTTGCATTTGACATTTATGGATTGGGTTCACAACCGGGACCATGTCCTTCTCGTTAATCGATATTGCGATGATGCTGCCCCTTTAACAAGGTCATGTTGCCCTTGGTTTTTTCTAAAGAGCGGTCGTAAAGACAGATGTTCTGATATGTCTGGAAATATCTACCTTAATCAATGGCAGGGGAGTGGCTAGTTCTCCCAGTTCATGGTTTTTTTCTCTAGATTGGTTTAGTTTTAGCAGGCAGTCAGAAAACTGCTGGGGACCTGGAGAAGCAGCTACAGTCAAAAGAGGTCCCATGTTTCAACAGAGGTCTTGCCTGGACTTTCTCTTTCAAATCTCTCCTGCCTGTAAGAACTTGCGTTTGAATTTACCTTTTGCCAAGAGGTGTGTTTATGGGATGTTGCAGGAATTGAAACTGCTTTGTCAAGTTGAAATAGAATCCGTTGAGTGATCAAATAAGTTAATTTATTCTAAATTATATTTTCTTTTGTTCGTGTTTCATCTGCAATGTGTAAATAAATTCTGTTTTGTTTAAAACTGAGTGGTTAGACCAGCTGCTTCACTCCTGGAATATCCACTTCACATCTGTCTAAAAAAAGTGTTAGGGTCTGGGCCAACTTCTTAAAACATTTTGATGGGGTCTGGCCTGCTCCATGACAAAATGAAAAGATAAAGATAAATGGGCAAAATATTCTTCCTGCCATTGGAATTTGTTGGATTCCCTGGAAATTGAAATGTCATACATCATCTTTTGATAATGCTGCTCATTGAACTCACCACAATCTTCTCAAGGGCAACTGGGGATGTACAATAAATCCCAGCCTAGCCATCATAGGATCATAGGAACAGGAGTAGGCCATTCAGCCCTTCCAGTCTCTGCCAACATTTAATGACGTTGGCCAATCTGTAGCCTAACTCCATATACCTGCTCTTGGCTCATATTCCTTAATGTGTTTGCTGAATAATGTATCTGTCCCAGCTTTAAAACTAACACCAGCTGCAGCAATGCCTGCTGTTTGTGTGAGAGCTTCAGACATCTACCACCCTTTGAGTGTTGAAGTGCTTCCTAACACCAATCCTGAATGGACTGGCTCTAACTCTTAGACAATGCCCCTAGTTCGAGAATCCCCAACCAATGGAAATAGTTTGTTTTTATCTACCCTGATTGGTTCTGTTAACATCTTGAAGACATTTGATCAAATCACATCTTAACTTTCTAAATTCTATATCAGTTGAGATGCTGTTGGGTGACATGAATTCATTTGGATCATTAACACCTTCATATTCCATTTGTTGTGAATGGCCTGTTGCTGTATTGTAAATGCAATGTTTAATAGATACAGTTATTTGTTTTGCTGATTGACATTGAAAAGACCAAAAGAGTACAATGCTGACACCTCTACAGAATGCTTTCCTTGCATTGCTATAATATTAAAAAAGTAAAGTTGAATGCAAAATGAGCATGGAAGGGGAGATAACAGCAACAATTGATTCTCATGATATCAAGGATAATGATAAAGAAAAATACTTCAGTGATAAAAGACATTAAAAAAAAGATTTGTTGAGATGCCTGAAGGCAAGGACTCGAGGGGAATGAATGTCTATTTCTGTAACCGAGGACAACTTCAATCATGTTTAGTGATTATTCATTCGATCACAGGCCAGAGGTCCCTCCATCAATGTGACACAGGAAGCTAACATCTTCATTTTCTCACTAAAGCATAATGAGCATCCATTAAAGGGTTTAATTATTGTAAACGTCTGAACTCACGACACGAGATAATCCAACAGATCACTAGGCTGAATGAACTTATTTAAGGTCAAAAAATTCAAGTTTAACGTCAATCATACGAGTTTTTCATAATGCGTTATAATGAGCTCTACATTAACAATGTGCTGTTTGTGACAAATGGAGGGAGCATTAAAAGGCTCCTTAGTACAGAGTAATGGAAATAAAATGTTTCCTATATTAGAACAAATCAAGCACTGTTTCCTTTTTGTACAGATGTCTTTTTGATCCACCTTAATTTCTAATCACAAATGAGGCTCTTCTTTGAGATATGTGAAAACTGAATCCTTAGCATCTTAATATTTCATCTTATTAACAAAGGATTGACAATCTGTACAGTCTGGTAATTTCATTCTTAATCCTTCTGTATCCCTTCAGTATCAAGCAAAAATAAAAGACAGCCTAGTATTTATAGAGCACATTTCACAGCCTCGTTTGATGGCCTGCAGCACTTTATACTCAGTGAAATACTTTATGAATTGTAATCACAATTGTAAGGTATAAAATTCTTCAGAATATCAACAATACATACAAGGCACCTCATGTATGTGTGAAAATTAAGGGACCAATGCAAATACAGATAATCCTAACTTGAAGGTTAATTCTTTGAAAAATGTTCTTTATCTATTTCATGTCCTAAGGATATCCAAAGCTGCTTTGTAATGAATGGGTTACTTTGAGAATTAGCACTGAAATTGTGCACGTAGGTATGTCCATATGTTATCACCAGAAACATACGGGTGAATGAATGACTAGATAAGGTGCTTTGTTCTTGTTGGGTAAGGGGGAGCTATTGGTCCAAACTCCATGGGACATACCTACTCTCATAGAATCCCTACAGGGTGGAAGCAGGTCATTTGGCCCATTGAATCCACACCAATCCCACTGAAGAGCATCCCATTCAGAACCACCCTGTCCCTATAACCCTGCATTCCCCATGGCTAACCCACCTAGCCGGCACATCCCTGGACACCATGAGCAGTTTAGCATGGCCAATTCGCCTAATCTACATATTATTTGGACCAGAGCAAGCACTGAAAGGAAAATCATGCAGACACAGGAAGAACGTGCAAACTCTATACAGACAGAAGCCCAAAGGTGGAATTGAACCCAGGTCTCTGGTGCTATGAGGCAACAGTGCTAACCACTGAGCCACCAAATCAAGAAATCTTTCACATAAATCTGAGCATGTACGAAATGTTGTTTGGTTGGCATCTCTTCTGAAAACTGGAATGTTCATACAAGCAGATGAGTTAGAAGCAGGAGTAGGCAATTTGTGCAAACAAATCTGCTCAATAATTCAATATAATATCAATGAGATCTATTAATGCAGTCAATAAGATTGGGGCTCATCTGAATGAGTTTTGAATACCACATTCTCATCTAATGCTGAGAAACCTTGATTCTTTATTGCATAAGAATCTATTTCCTCTGCCTTAAAAACAGTCAATGGAACCTGATGGCCTGGAGGAAACCCGAGCAGGCATGGGGAGAATGTACAAACTTTGCACAGACAGTCACCTGTGGGTGGAATTAAGCCTGGATCCCTGGCACTGTGAGGCAGCAATGCTAACCACTGAGCCACGGTGCCACTCCAAGATTTTAAAATGTGGTATAACATGACAAAGGACTTATGCCCGAAACATCGACTCTGCTCCTCGAATGCTGCCTGACCTGCTGTGTTTTTCCAGCGTCACAGTTTTTGACTCTGACTCTCCAGCATCTGCAGTCCTCACTTTCTCCTGACTGAAATGTCAGTCTGACTTTAAAGCCCAGACACCATAACTTCCCAATGCAAGGGACATGGATGCTCCAATTGAGATGAGCTAACTGTTCAGAGGCTGAGAATAATTGTTTCACTTTTGTAAGCTCCTGCAAAAGTAGATACAAGATGGAGACTTGAGTATCAGTATCCTGTCTCAAGCAACATCCCTCATGTCAAAGATTGTGGTTAATCGACTATGTCGACTAGATCATGTCAAGTGCATGTCTAACTGAAGACTTCCAAAACAAACTAATCCAAATTCTGTCATGATAAGTGGTTACCAAGAGGACAGAGGAAATGTTTCAAGGATGTCCTTACAGCTTCCCTGAAGAAATGTGACATTATCACCAACTAATATGAATCGCTTGCCTATGACTGCCTGAACTAGAGAAGAGGCACTGCCATCCATTTTCAGCATCTCCATCAGGCTCAAGAAGGGACCAAGTATTAATAGCAGAAAGAACATGCAAAAATCCATGCTTTTCAAACCCCAGCTGTGGCAGGCTGTGCAAGTGAAGCATCAAACTGTTCAGTCACCTCAGGAACCATAACTGCAGAGAGGAAGTTAAAAATCACACATCACCAGGTTATAGTCTAATAGGTTTATTTGGAAGCACTAGCTTTCGGAGTGCTGCTCCTTCATCAGGTTGTGGAGAATAAGATTGTAAGACACAGAATTTAAAGCAACAGTTT
Organism: Chiloscyllium plagiosum; assembly: GCF_004010195.1. Classification (NCBI taxonomy): domain Eukaryota; kingdom Metazoa; phylum Chordata; class Chondrichthyes; order Orectolobiformes; family Hemiscylliidae; genus Chiloscyllium; species Chiloscyllium plagiosum. The sequence continues at coordinate 75,799,819 of NC_057724.1, read as the reverse complement.
TACAGTGTGATGCAACTGAAATTATATTTTGAAAAAGACCTGGATTGTTTGTCATCAAAGTCTGTCATCTTTTAGAATGAACATGTTGGTTTCAATTCTTTCATAAGTAAATCAAAAAACTCTTCTTTAAAAGTTGCATTTTCAAGTGAACTTTAACAATTGGTGCCATGCTGGTCCAGATAAGATTTTAAAGGTGTGAGCTTCCCTGTGAGGCTGTCTGTGCCACAATGGTCAGACTGATTCTAATCTAAAAAATTTAATTACAGAACCTTACATGGATTCATGCAGTTTTTGAGCAAAGTAAAATGTAATTCTGCAAGCACAAATTCACCTCACAAACTTCTATGTGTATGTGTGTGCCTGCGTGTGTGTGTGTGTGAGGGAGTCGGTTATAAGTACCTGTGAGCGAGTACATGTATGTGAGTGTAAAGGGGTATAAGTCTGCAAGAGAGTGTGTGTGTGAATATATGTGTGAGCGTATGAGAGAAGGCCTGCGTGAGTGTGTGTGTCTGCAGGAGAGTGTGTGTGTAGGCATGTTTGTGTGTGTGTGTCTGCGTGTATTGTGTGTGTGTCTGTATGTGTGTGTGTGTCTGTGTGTATGTGTCAGTGTGTTTGTGTCAGTCTGTCTGTGTGTGTATAGTGCAATGGCATCACCTGTAGTGTGACATGAACCCAAGGTCCCGGTTGAGGCCATCCCCATGAGTACCGAACTTAGCTATAGGCCTCTGCTTGGCCACTTTTCCTTGTAGATTGTCCCGAAGTCTGAATTGGAGGATGGTCACCTGCAGGTCCAAGGTCGAATGTCCCGGACTGCTGAAGTGTTCTCCCATGGGAACACTCCTGTCTGTTGATTGTTGTGTGGTGTCCATTCAACCATTGCGGTAGCCTCTGCTTGGCCTCGCCAACGTACCATACCTCAGGGCATCCTTGAATGCAGCGTATGAGGTAGACAACGTTGGCTGAGTTGCATGAGTATCTGCCAAGTACATGGTGGGAGGTGTCCCCTCGTGTAATAGTGGTATCCGTGTTGACACTCTGACACGTCTTGCAGTGTCCACCATGACAAGATTGTATGGTATTGTCCTAAACGCCGGGCAGTTTGCTACAAACAATGATTTTTTTGAGATTTGGTGGTTGTTTAAAGGTGAGCAGTGGAGGTGTGGGGAAGGTCTTGGTGAGGTGCTCATCCTCATTGATAATGTCTTGCAGGCTGTGAAGACCATGGCGTAGTTTCTCGGCTTCTGGCAAATACTGGACAACAAAGGGTATCCCGCACTCCGAAAGCTAGTGCTTCCAAATAAACCTGTTGAACTATAACCTGGTGTTGTGTGATTTTTAACTTTGTACACCCCAGTCCAACACCGGCATCTCCAAATTATGCAGAGAGGAAATGAGTCATCTCAGTCCTGAGGGGCTATGAAGACAGGAAAATAATTTTCCAATGCCATTGCTGATTCTGGAAAAACTTGGAGCCCAAGGCAGGGTTGACATAATCCACCGTTCCTTCATCTTCCTCCTTTCTTTTCCTTCACTCCTTTTCATTGACACATCCTCCTCTCTGTCCCTTCTAATTTTGCCCACTTCCTCTTATGCCTTAGCTCAACTAACTTCTTTGCCTTTTGTTGTCCCATCATTGTCCTCCCCTCTTGCTCCCAGTTATCCTCCTTGTCTTCCTTTCACTTCCTTTCCTATTTCTCCGCCTTTATCTTTCCATCGAAGTCTCTGCCCTTCCTCCGGGTCGTCCCTTTTCCTCCACATAACTCTGGATCTGCTGACTTCTCTTCCTCCTCTCCTCTTACCCTCATACTCTGCTCCTCCGTATTCCTTTTCCTCCTCCCCTTTTGCTCTTCTTTTCAATGTCTTTCCCATTGTCCATTGCACCATTGCAAACTTTATGTCGATCTTCATGACGGCTGGGTTGAAGTATGGGAGAAGGATGAGGTCTGAAGAAGGATCACTGGACTCAAAATGTTAACTCGGATTTCTCTCCACAAATGCTAACAGACCTGTTGAATTTTTCCAGCAAGTTCTGTTTTAGTTGCAATTGTCCAGGGCCTTGGTAAGACCAGCAGGTCAGGCAGCATCCAAGGAGCAGGAGAATCGAGGTTTCGGGCATAAGCCTTTCTTCAGCCCTTCCTGAAGAAGGGCTTATGTCCGAAACGTCGATTCTCCTGCTCCTTGGATGCTGCCTGACCTGCTGCGCTTTTCCAGCAACACATTTTCAGCTCTGATCTCCAACATCTGCAGTCCTTACTTTCTTCTTGGTAAGACCACCCTGTGTGTACTGTGTGCTGTTTTGATCTCCTTACCTAAGGAAGGATGCTCTAATATGGAGGGAATGCAACAAATGTTTACTAGACTGATTAGAGTCATAGAGTCATAGAGATGCACAGCATAGAAACAGACTCTTCGGTCCAGCCCATCCATGCCAACCAGATATCCCAACCCAATCTAATCCCACCTGCCAGCACTCAGCACATATCCCTCCAAACCCTTCCTATTCATATACCCATCCAACTGCCTCTTAAATGTTGCAATTCTACCAGCCTCCACCACATCCTCTGGCAGCTCATTCCATACATGTACCACCCTCTGCATGAAAATGTTGACCTTTAAGTCTCTTTTATGTCGTTCCCCTCTCACCCTAAACCTTTGCCCGCTAGTTCTAGACTCCCCAACCCAGGGAAAAGACTTTGTCTATTTATCCTGTCCATGCCCCTCATAATTTTGTAAACCTCTATAAGGTCACCCCTCAGCCGTCAACATTCCAGGGAAAACAGCCCCAGCCTGTTCAGCCTCTCCCTATAGCTCAAATCCTCCAATGCTGGCAACATTCTTGTAAATCTTTTCTGAACCCTTTCAAGTTTCACAACATCTTTCCGATAGGATGGAGACCAGAACTGCACACAATATTCCAACAGTGGCCTAACCAATGCCCTGTACAGCCGCATCCTGATCTCCCACCTCCTGTACTCAATACTCTGACCAATAAAAGAAAGCAAACCAAATGCCTTCTTCACTATCCTATCTACTTGCGACTCCACTTTCAAAGAGCTATGAACCTGCACTCCAAGGTCTCTTTATTCTGCAACACTCCCTATAAGTGTATAAGTCCTGTTGAGATTTGCTTTCCCAAAATGCAGCACCTCCCATTTATTTGAAATAAACTCCATCTGCCACTTCTCAGCCCATTGGGCCATCTGATCAAGATCCCATTGTAATCTGAGGTAACCTTCTTCGCTGTCCACTACACTTCCAATTTTGGTGTCATCTGCAAACTTACTAACTGTACCTCTTATGCTTGCATCTAAATCATTTGTATAAATGACAAAAAGTAGAGGGCCCAGCACCGATCCTTGTGGCATTGCACTGGTCACAGGCCTCCAGTCTGAAAAACAACCCTCCACCATCAACCTCTGTCCTCTACCTTTGAGCCAGTTCTGTATCTAAATGGCTTGTTCTCCCTGTATTCCGTGAGATCTAACCTCGCTAATCAGTCTGCCATGGGAAACCTTGTTGAGCAATGTATGAGGAGAGGATGAATCAGTTAGGTTTACACGCCCTGGTGTTCAGAAGAATGAGGGGACAATCTCATAGAAACCTGTAAGATTCTAAGAAGGCTAGACAGGATAGATACAGGAAGGATATTCCTGATGGTGGGAAAAGACAAAACCAGGTGTCACAGTCAAACGATATGAGATAAAGCACTTAAGGACCGGGAAGAGGAAATATTTCTTTACTCAGACAGTGGTGAGCCTTTGGAAGTTGTTACCATTGAAAGTATTCAAGGTCAAAATATTGTATGATTTCAACAAAGAGTTGGATATAGCACTTGGGTTTAGAGGGTTCAAAAGGTATGGGAGAAAAGCAGAACAATCTGTTAAGCTGGATAGTCAGGCATGATCATATTGACTGGTGGAGCAGGCTCAAAGGGCCAAAAGGCCTATTCCTACTCCCATTCTCTGTGTTTTGCTGTCCTCTTGTGCCAGGTTAAAATCTTCGAGGTGTCCTCTTGTGCCACCTACTCCTACTCATCCCATCCACCTCCAATTCTCTCACTTCCTGCTCTCCTCCTTACCCTCCCTTCCCAATCATTTTGCTGCTCTTCCTCTTTCCTTTACAATCACCACCCTCTCTCCTTTCCCATCGTCCTTTGCCAAACCATCATCAATGGGATCAACAGGCAGTCAGTTAGAAGGAAAGGTCATTTTTAAGTCTAACCATCTCCACCCTCAGTGAGGCCTATTAGTATGATGACTGGCTGTTGGGGAGACATAAATTACTTAACTACTCACAACTTGCTCACATTCAATGATCTGTATGAAACCCAGGTGTCCTCACAGAGTTAAATAAAGCAGACTACCACTCCATCATTGCATCAAATCTAATATTAACCCAAGTCTAAGCAGGGAAGCTGCTGAGGTTTAATATCTTTGTATGACTTTCATTTGTCCACCCGTCTAACATCAGCATTAATCGCTTTACTTCAATTGCCTCTCATAAAATATTATGCAGTGAAAAGCCATTCAGTGTTTATCTCATCATACTGCTCGATTTATATCTTTAATCTCTGATATGAGGGGTTTCAGACTGAATATCGAGTCAGACCTGCAATAGCCACACTCATGTTTTCCACTTCTTCCTTGATTAATCAAACTGACACATTAATCCCTGAGACTCACATCGCTCTGATTTCAGGTTATCCTTTTTGGGAGTTTCTCCTGGACGAAAGCAAAGGGTTTGATGACAATTTGTAAAGGGAGGCCTAAACACCCATTGTGATATGTCAGATCGAAACAATACTGTGCAGCATGCAATTGGATTGTGAATCCAGGTAAAGAGGACTGATGGGAGACCACTGTACACCAGTGTCATAACTGGCCCGAATTGTCCAGTCAGCTATGGCTCTGTGGGTCATACTTTCCATTCTCAATCTTAAATGTTATGAGTTCCAACCCCACTCCTGGGATATTAACCCAGAAGTCCTTTTGATATTCCTAGTGCTGTATGGAGGGTATGCTACACTATCAGAGGTACTTTTGTTGCATAACTGTGTTTGCTTTTCCTCCTGGCCAGTCAGTGCAGGGTAGAAACAGAGAAAATAGGACCAGGAAATAGACCATTCAGCCCTTCAATCCTGCTCCACCATTCATTCTGATAATGATTGATCATCCAACTCAATAGCCTGTTCCTGTTTCCCCCCCCCCCCCAGCCCCCCCTCCGCCCCCACTATCATTTGATCCCTTTCGCCCCAAGTGTAATGTCTAACTTCCTCTTGAAATCTTACAATGTTTTGGCCTCAGCCATTTTCTATGCCAGGGAATTCCAAAGGCTGACCACTCTCTGGGTGAAGAAATTTCTCTTCATCTCAGCCCTAAGTGGTTTACTCCAAATTCTTCAACTGTGATCTCTAGTATGGACTCCCCAGTAGTCAGGAACATCCTCCTGTATCTACCCCATCATGTCTGGTTAGAATTCCATAGGTTCTTAAGAAATATCCCCTCATTCTCCTATGTGGACCTACAGGACCCCTTCAGAAAAGCATAGTTTCATAATATAAACTCCAATCCACATTGGTCAGTCAGAATTTGTTGTTTTTTGAATAAAATTGATTATCTGCCAGACTTCAATGTTGTTAATGATAACTTGTTATCTGCAAATTGGTTTCTACATTTCCAATAATATCACAATGAGTGCACATCAAAAGGTTCCTCATTTACTGTGAAAATGTAGGACTGTTCTATATAATAGAATGGCTCTGTCCTTTTAAGACTCCTTTGGCCCCTTTGTATGGCATCATTGTAGCTGTATCATGAAAGGCCTCTGATACAATCTTGTAAGTAAAAAGTTAGCTGTAATGGCTGGATGGTTGGAGTGCGATCATAAAAGGCAACAACAGTGTGAGCTTAATCTGTCTGCCAGCTGAGGACTTGTCTGGTCACTGTGCTCCAGAGTGTAATCCTGTTGTAAGCCATGATTAACAATCTTCAGGTAATGAGGACACTGCACTAGAAGGGAGACAATAGAGGATTTCTGAATCTAAAACTCCATGACGGACAGCTGCTTTATTACATTGACTATGCAAACAATGTTTTCTTGAACTCATCCATGGCATAAGGGAAGCTTTTTTTGTGTGTGTTTAATGATGAAGACAGTGATGTTTGCCTGCTTCAAAAAAGGGACAAATCAAAAGCACTATTAGCAGAATCAAGGCTGGTTGCTCCTCCTTGTCTTCAGTCATCTTAAAGGAGAATGTTAAAAAGAGAATAATGTGAAAAGAAAAGCATGTCCAAGATTCTATCAGTGCATCTTCAGAAATGTGAATGAAGCCTAATAGAATCGCCTTCATTAAATAAAAACTGAAATTGCTGGAAAAGCTCAGCAGGTCTGGCAGCATCTGTGGAGAGAAATCAGAGTTAACGTTTCAGGTTGACTAACTCTTCCTCAGAACTCAATAACTGCCGTGGTGATTTTGTTTTTATTCACTGGATGTGAGCATCACTGGCTAGGCAAGCATTTATTGTCTGGGGGCAATAAAGATTCAAGCATATTGCAATGGGTCTGCAGTTACATGTAGGCCAAACCAAGTAAGGTTGGCAGGTTCCTTCCTTGAAGGACAAGATTGAACCAGGTGGATTTTTCCCTTGATGGTTTTGTGATTGAAATAACTTCATAGAGGCTGGTATCCCATCACCAAGTCAGCATTTATTTATACCTGACACTGGTCCAGCTTCTTCAGAGTCAGATCTCAGAGTGAACAGAACCTCTAACACTCCTGTTTATGTCTGTCAGCCAGGGTTCTCTGATCGGACCAGGTTAATATTCTATGATGTCCACCTGACTGACCTTGTTTCAATCTCTACAGTGATCATCTCCAAAGATCCTCAGACAGCACCTTCTAAACCCAAGACCAAGTCCACCAAGGAGGACAGGAACAACAAATACATGGGAACACCATCAACTACAAGTTGCCGTCCAAGCCACTCACCGTCTTTGGAAATATATCACTGTTCCTTCACTGTCGCTGGATCAAAATCCTTCCTAAGGGCATTGTTGGACTACCTAGCGCAACTGAACAGCCGCGGTTCAAGATGGCAGCTCACCACCACCTTCTCAAGGACAACTAAGGGTAGGCAGTAAATGTTCTCTCAGCCAGTGACATCCACATTCCACAAGGAAACAAAAAAAAAATTTGATTCTTAATTTCAAATTCGACCATGCGCCATTGCAAGCTTTGATCCCAGATAGCATAAACATTCCCTGGGTCTGTAGAATAATAGTCCAACATTAATACCATTCAGTCATCACCTCGACCAACAGAAACATAATAATGTAGTGTAACTTGCGTTTCTTTATTTTCTCTATTTTTAGACCTAAGATTTGTACCTAGGCACTTTGCACCCAAGCTGTGGGTTGGTGACATTGTATATATTTTACTGTACTCCTGTTCTTTTCTAACTTGAGTGCACATGATAATAAACCTCATTCTAATTTTAATTCTAAGAAACAAGCTGCTCAAGCTATTGCTTCCCGAGTCATAGCTGGCAGGAGATATGAGATTATGACCTCTTTCATTGTGAGCTTGGTAGAAAGGATCAGAGTGGAGTATTCAGCCCCTGAAACCCATTCTGTCATGCAATATGATCATTGGATTAGATTCCCTGCAGTGTGGAAACAGGCCCTTCGGCCCAACGAGTCCACACTGCCCCTCTGAAGAGCAACTCACCCAAACCCATTCCCTTACATTCACCCCTGACTGATGCACCTAACACTATGGGCAATTTAGCATGGCCAATTCACCTGACTGGCACATCTTTGGATGTGGGAGGAAACCGGGGCACCCAGAGGAAACCCACGCAGACACGGGGAGAATGTGCAAACTCCCACAGTTGCCCAAGGTGGGAACTGAACCCGGGTCCCTGGCGCTGTGAGGCAGCAGTGCTAACCACTGAGCCACCGTGCTGCCCCGCACAGTACAGTCATGACTTATTAGTATCTGTATCTCAACTCCATCTGCTTGCCTTCGCTCAGAGCCATTAATAAGCTGGTTTCACTGAAGTTGGTTCCTATAGTCTGTTTTCCTAATTGTTCTGGAGTTACTTGTAATTAAGCATGAACCTCCTGTGAACACCTGATTAAAGTAAAAGACACAGTGATATGTTTTGCTGGAATAGCAACCGACAACTAACAATGTAGCCTTGGGAAAAACCCGGAAGGCAGGAGACCCAGCATGACTGTATGCTGTGTTGAAAGCAACAGTAATGCCTTAGGTTTGTATATGCATGATCATCTTGCAGTTGATGGTTAGGAGACAGGCAGATTGATGTTCAACAGATGGATTCAGCAAAGGCATTAAGTGGTGCCCCTCTGTTGCTGCAGACAATGTGCTGATTAAAATACATTCACACAGAGATGGTAGGGATGATCAGAACCCATCTGGAGGATTGAGTTTATTTCTGAACACCATTGCTGAGGAAGATACGTGTGCTTTGCAGTGAATAATGGCTTCACAGGTATCACAGATTGGGCTTTTATGCCCTTCAGCACAGAAGATTAAGGGGCAATCTCACTAGGGTGATTGCAACGACTGAAGGAGTTGGGATGAATCAAATTAAACTACTTTGTCTGGTGATAGAGTTTAAAATAAGGGTGTGAAACATAGAATAAGTTCTGAAGAAGACGTATAACAGATATGAAAACACCAAAATAAAACAAAGTGTTGAAGATCTGAAACAAAAACAGCTAACTCTGCTTTCTGTCCACAAATGATGCCAGACCTGCTGAGTTTCACCAGCAATTTCTGTTTTTGATTCGAAATGTTACATCTGTTTCTCCCTGCACAGATGCTGCCAAACCCAATATGCTACTCCAGTACATTCTGCAAAATGTTAGTACCTCAAAATTGGAGCGGAGCCATTCGGGGTGATAGCGAAAAGTATTTCCTCACATGAAGGGTATTGAAAATCTTACCGTCTGCTCCCCGGACAAGGACATCAAAGAAGAGGCTTTTTTTTATTCTTCCGTGGGGCATGAGCATCAATGGGTAGGTCAGCTTTTATTGTCCATTGCTAATTGCCCAGAGGGTCATTAGGAATCAAAGAAGGAAAGTAACTAGGAATGGTGTAGGTCATTGGGCTGTTTGTTGACTGATTATCCAACTCGTACTCGAATCCCACTTTCTCCCCACACTCTCTGATATCTACAACCCAAAGATCTGTATCTGAAACCTTCTTGCAAACATTCGATGCTTTGGCCTCAGCCTCTTTCTGTGGCAACAAATTCCACAGAAAGACATCGACTGGATTGAGGCTCCAGCCTCTTCAGGGGTGTGTCAATGTTTTTCTCTGCACAACCTCCTTCTCTAGACAGGTACCTCTCAGAGAGTTCTGACTAGCAGTCTACATCTGTTGGTCTTTTGGCAGTTCAATTTTTCCCGGTCTTATACTCTCAAAGCATCGGATTGCATTATTGGCTTTTAATATTGTCAATGTATTAAATTCAAACTTGATTAGAGTTTGTTTTTTTGGGGGTATAATTTAAACTGATTGGCCTAATTCAAATTTATTTTTGTCTCCAGTCAACCAGCTATCCTAGGTGCTGAACCACGTGTTACGTTGTATCTTATTCAGAACACATGATGCTGTCAGGTAATTCTGCAAGCTTTTAACTTTCTTAAAGGCACAGTACACCCACATCTTCATAACATTAGTGAGCCAGATGGGATTTTAAAACAATCAGCAATACTTATACAATCGCCATCAGAAGTTGCACAACGCCAGGTTATAGTCCAACAGGTTTATTTGAAATCACAAGCTTTTGGAGTGCTGCTCCTTCATTGGGTGAATTGATGAAGGAGCAGTGCTCTGAAAGCTTGTGATTTCAAATAAACCTGTTGGGCTCTAACCTGGTGTTGTGTGACTTCTGACTTAGTTCAGCCCAGTCCAACACCAGCACTTCCGCATTATGGCTACACAATCACCATGAAGGTAACTTTGTATTCCAGATTTTTAATGGATTAAAGCTCATGAAAGATCATGGTAGGATTCCTACTCATGTCCTAAGATTATGGGTAGGAATCCTGGACACTGGGAAGGTGTTTCCATTAGGCAACAAGACTAGGACCCGTGGGCACAGCCTTAAAATTAGAGGGAGTCAATTTAGAACTGAAATGAGGAGGTGGATCTGTGAAATTAATTGCCACGGGCACAGTGGAGGCTGGGGCATTAAATATCTTCAAGGCAGAGATTGATAAATTCTTGATCTCGCAAGAAAGTAAGGGCTATGGGGAGAGTGCGGGTAAGTGGGTAAGTCCACTTAAATGGCTGAGTGGACTCGATGGGCTGAATGGCCATACTTTCACTTCTATGTCTTATGGTCTTATAGTCTTATTATTAGCCTGTGGCTCCAGATTACTAGTTCCATGGCATGACAAAAATGTCATCACCAGACCTTGAATAGTTGAGCAGATTCCTGGAGCTGAGTGAATTTCCATTGTTAGAAGAAATGACAGAGAGTTTGAGGTTTATTATATCTTAGTTGCATGAGCTCCTTAAATGTCCCAGTTATAATGAGGTGGCCTCAGAATCTCTTGTCCTTCTCTTTTAGGATCAGTTGCCAAAATATCAGTCGGATTGGCTGCAGTACAGCCTCCTCCATCCAATAAAAAGAAGCAATTGTTTCATTCTGAGTGTGAAATAAATACTTTGTTCATTTTTCTGTCGCAATTGTAAATGGAGCAGATTCTTTTGTGGCTGCCTCATCGACATAATACTTTAGTGCAGAAAGAGATAATTAATGTTTGTGAAGCTGTACTTCTTTTAATTATGAAAACTATATTGCACAATGCAAATTAATTCTCAGCAGGAATATTTCCGTGTTCACGCGGTGACAGGCTTTCCAAGGAATTTAGAGAGAGCGCATCTTCGTTTACTTAAGCAAAGACATTAGTGCTTTTCAACAAGCACTCCGGGACATCAGGGCAACAAATTCTTGCAGCCATCATCCACAATTCATCCCTGTGGTATCTTAGGTTGCGACGTTGGGGTCTATAAAAGAGATCAGCAACTGGCATAAAATAGCAAGGAGTGGTCTTTCTGATGGTTATGTTATTGATTTGAATGCTGGTTTCCCATCACTGAGCTGACATGTCAGCATTCCAGCTCTGAATTAGTTTTAGCAGATTAATTACTTATATGTTCATGAATATAATTACAATGTAATAATGCTAAACATTCGACAAGAAATTAACACGCAGTACATCTCTTACTCTCATGGCAAGCAATCTTATAATTAGTCTGTTGTTTTCAAAACCTCACTTAGTCGTAAATAATTTCAGAGATGAAATAATTTAAAGTTACTGCTAAAATCTCTGAGTACAAAGCACCAATAACAACTAATTGTTTAATGAATAACTTGCACTTTCCTTACACCTTAATGTCACAAAATATTCCAATTTTTGAAAGGATTGTTACCCAACAAAAGCTGCTGTTGTACCATTTACACAGGTACATGAAACAAAAATCAGAAATTGTTGAAAAGGTTCAGCACGTCCGGCAATATCTGTGAAGAGAAATCAGGGAAACCTGAACAATATTTCCAGCAGTTTCTGATTTTGTTTCTGATTTCCGGTAACAGCGGTTCTTTGATTTTTCTTTATTCAGACGTATTAGAGTTGCTATTGTTATATCTCAAGTCTATGGAAGTGGCATGTGTGAAATGTGATTGACAATGGAGTCAAAGATTACAGGGGACAGGTAGGACAGTGGAGTTAAGGCCACACTCAGGTCCATCATGACCTCATTGAATGGTGGAACAGGATCAAGGGGCTGAATGGCCTCCTCCTGCTCCTACTATCTTATAATGGGATCTTATCCATTTCCAACTATGACAGATCTCGATGTGTGATGACCTCTGTTCATGATATAAGCCTGTCATCCCCACATGGGAGCCGTGGTATCCAGTATTTGTGACATCTAGCAGTTGTGATGATGCTGTCACTTTATATAGGTTATTTTGTCCTTGGCTTTTTTAAAGGCAGAGGCACTGAGGAGTCTAGGTTAGCAATGGAAAGAGAATGGCCAGTTTTCCCTGTTCTTGATTGTTTATCTGTAGCAGTCACAAGATGTGCGAGTCCACAAGAGTTGCAAGCTTCAGTAAAGGGTTCCTTTACATTCTCTGATTCTCTCTCTGAATGTTGTTCCCTTCTGCTTGTAAGAATCTGTATTTGAATGTACCTTTTTGCCAAGAGGTGTGTGTATAAGATGTTACTGGATTGGAACAATTAATTCATAATCGTCGCAGTATTGGTTTGGTTAAGTTTTCCAAAAGTTCAGTTATTCCAAATTATGCTTTCTTTTGTTTATGTTTCAACCGTGGTGTGTAAATAAATTCTGCTTTGCTAAAAGTTGAGTGATTTGACCAGCTGCATCACAACTGGAACATCTAACTTTAAAATAGAGTCTCAGCTACCTTCTTAAAATATTTTGAGACGGTCTGGTCTGATCCATAACACAGTGACTACCTCATCCTTAGTGATGATGCAATATCACCTGGACACAAGGAATTCTGCTGCTCTCTTCCAGGAAAAAAAGGTGGCCATGGGACTTTCTCACGTCGACAAGCAGGACTTTCTATGCACACCTGAGAGAGAGGACATCTGAAAGGTCACAGAATCATAAAGCGTGTAAGAGACCTTTTGGCTCATCAAGGAGGAGAAAGTGAGGACTGCAGATGCTGGAGATCAGAGTTGAGAGTGTGGTGCTGGAAAAGCATAGCATTTCAGGCAGCATCCGAGGAGCAGGAGAATCGACCTTTCATTAAGATGAAGGGCATATGCCTGAAACATTGATTCTCCTGCTCCTTGGATGCTGCCTGACCTGCAGTGCTTTTCCAGCACCACACTCTCTACCCTTTGGCCCATCAAGTTGTACCGCCAAAAATACATTATTAGCTACACTTGTCCCAATTTCCCATAATTTGAATGTTATGACACTTCAAGTGCTCATCCAAGTATTTTTCAAAGGTTGTGAGGGTTTCCTGCCTCAACTACACCCCCAGTACATTCCAGACGCTGCCATTCTCTGGGTGAAAAAACTTTTCCTCAAATCCCTCTAATACTCCTGACTTTAATTTCAAAGGTATGCACCTTGTTCTTGACCCATTGACTACAGGGAATCAGCTGCTTCCTTTCTACCCTGTCCATGTCCCTTATAATCTTACCCACCTCTCTCAGATCTCCCTCAACCTTGTTTGCTCCAAAAAAAAAACAACCTGGGTTTATCCAGCCTCTCTTCATCACTGAGGTGCTCAGTCCCTGGCAATACGGTGAATCTCCTCTGAAACCCTTCCAGTGTTGTCACACCACTCCAATCGTGTGGGGAGCAGAACTGCACACAGTGTCATCACTGAGAATTCAGTAGTCATTCACTACTGCAGAGACAGTCCGTGTGGAGTTTTCATTTAAGTTCTAAAGTAGGAATTGACTGTGTTAACCTTTTTTGTCTCAGATTTACAAGAGCTACCTTTTGACTGCCGCTGTGATTAATACAAGGACTAACCCCTTTGCTAAATGAAATGATTGAGTAATATAGCATAAATGATTTCAGCTTTTACCACCAACGCATTCAATCGTCAATTCAAATTATTTCCTTCATGTGTTGAAGATAATGTAGCCTGGCGAGAGCTAATTGATGTGTTATAGACTGCAAATTGATCTGTACACTTAAAATAATAGAGGCCCAGCTATATCAACAAAGCAGTTAACTTCAAAACATTGAAAAGAGAGGGGACAAAAAAGAAAGCAACCATAGGAAAACAGCTCAGGCTTTTTTAAATAAAATGGACAAAGTGTTCAAATTCAATAGAGATGTAAGTCTAGTGAGATCAGATCAGCCGCTGTACTGTCCATCTGCTTTTCCCTTTTCTTTGACATCAAATCTCCCTGCATGGTTGAAGTTTCTTCCTGTCATGCCTGATGCAGTAGAGAAAGGGCAAGTTTTCAGAACCACGAGCACTTTACTGTATTCTGCTGTGGATTGCTGAGGAATGTTCTTCTGAGCCTTGTGATCCTCGCATGATCCCATTAATCTTCTTGTAACCCAACAGTGGACGTGTGCAAAAGCGCTTAAAGAAGAAACGTTGCTGTTGTAAACGTGCAATATCCAAACTGTTGAAACAGGCTCAGTTAGTGGAAAATGAACCGAAAATAGAAATCAAACTGTGGTTTCGGGAGGAGCATTTGTGTGGGAGTGCAAGTTGCAGGGAGCTCAGGGATCACAGTTCAGCCTTCCCTAAGCTACGGTGTGAATAAGTCATAAGCCAGCCATGGATTTCTGTATTTCCCGAGTGAATGTCTGTATCTCTGTTCATGTGGTCAGAAGCATTATGATTGTTTCATGGCTTTGCTTCTCCTAGACCTTAATATAGAACTTGCTATTTACTCAGAGTTCTCGCTGAAAGAATAAAATATATGGGCACAATTATCGCTATGTTTTATTAAAAAAATCCAATCATAAAATATGAATGTTGGCCTTTCATTTTGATGCACAATGCTCAAAACTTGTGAAGTTTTTAAAATCTTTCATGGTTAACTCTTTCATCACTGAAATTCGTTTCAGACTTTTGGTTAGGATTGGAATGAAAAAATGATTAAAGTTAAACAAAACAAAGATGTTGCATTTACGTAGCAGCTTTTATGACTTCAAGGTGTATTTTACAGGCAATGAATTATTATTTTGAAGTGAAATGCGGGAAATGCTGCAGCCAACCTGCTCGGAGCAAATTGCCTAATACATCATCACACAATCTGTTTTACTGATGTTGGTTCAGAGGTAAATATTACATCAGCTTCTTACTGTCCAGCTTTCAATAGGTGATTAATATGACAAGACTGTGTGACTCTGATGAGGGCAGTTTGGTCCAATCCTGATTGACTATACTGATCCAGTAAGAGGATAGCTTGTACACTTTGCTTTCAACAAGAAATATCATCAAACTGCTGTTGATCATACAGTCCTCTCTCCATGTTAGTAACTTGGAGACTGCTGCGGAATCTTCTTCTTTAAATGCAACAGTTACTTGCGACCGACATCCTAACACAGGTGAAATCTTTTCACTCTCTCTCTCTTCTGTGCTTGCTGATCAATATACTCAATGTTAAAATTTTCATTTGCCATTTCCAAATCCATCCATGGCCTTACCTCACCGTACAGCACCTCCTTCAATCATAGCACCCTATGAGATCTCTGCTTTCTGGCCTATTATACATCCTCTTTACTGCAACTAGGACCTAAGTCTCTACTTAAACCTTTCTAACTTGATACTTTTCTGTCCTCCCTTGAAACCCTCCGAAACGCTGTGCGGCCAAGCTATTAACCACATCACTCAATATAAATCCTTATCTGGCCTTGTGTCAGTTTACTTTGTAATGTTCCCATGAAGCAGCTTGGGCTGTTAATTATATCAAAAACATTGCAACAATGGAAGCTGAGAGGCAGCAAAAGAACATGCAGTCATTTATTTAAAGTCACAGAGTCATACAGCACAGAAACAGACCCTTCAGTACAACTCATCCACACCGACCAGGTTTCACAAACTAAGCTAGTCCCATTTGCCAGCACTTGGCCCTTATCCCTCTAAACCTTTCCTACTCATGGATCTATCCAAATGTTTTGTCAATGCTGTGATTGTACCAGACTCTACTACTTCCTCTGGCAGCTTGTTCCATTCATGCACCACCCTCTGTGTGAAAAGGTTGCCCCTCAGGTCCCTTTTAAATTTTTCCCCTCTCACCTTAAACGTACGGCCTCTAGCTTTGGACTCCCCCTACCCTAGGGAAAAGACTTGGGTTATTTCCCTTTTCTCTGCCCCTCACAGAGTCATACAGTCAGAGAGTCATGCAGCACAGAAACGGACCTTTCGGTATAACCAGTCCATGCCAAACACAAACTAAACTAGTCCCAGCTGCCTGCTCCTAGCCCATATCCCTCCAAACCTTTCTTATTCATGTACATATCCAAATGTCTTTTAAAGGTTGTACTTGTACTCACATCTACCCTTTCCTCAGGAAGTTCATTTCACATTTGCACCACCCTCTGTGTAATCCACTTGCCCCTCATGTCTTTTTAAAATCTCTCTCCTCTCACCTTAAAAATGTGCTCCCTGGTCTTGAGATGCCCCCATCCTAAGGAAAAGACAACTGCCATCTATCAATATCCCTCATTACTGTATATACTCATGTAAAAGTCAACATTTATGGGGTCGACTATTACGTCAATATTTCTTTTGAGGGGCTGAAATTCAAGCTACAGTCCAAAATACTATATCATTAGCAGAAGCTCAATTGATCTCTAAATGAATTAAGAAATGTGAGAGGTAATTTCGGTTTAAGCTTTAAGATGTGCCTGGACCACAGACTGGTCTATAATAAAAGACAAAACTTTTGTTTCTTTTCTAGAACATTTTATATACTCAAAAGTAGAATAGTTTAAATTGTGCAGAATGCTGACAATTTGTGAGCAGAGTAAAAACAAACAGGCTAGTTTAAATTGTGCAGATTAACACAGGCAGGGAAGGATGAGTCCTTGACTGATAAGACTGCTAGCACAGACAGAGAAGAATAAGTCTTTCACTGATAAGACTACAGGGTGAGAAAAACAACAAACTTTGGAGACTCTGGAGCCTTTTGTTGCAGACTTTGTGATAAAAATAATGATGTTTTTAAGAATGTGAACCTCATGGCTCGTTAGAGCCAGGGAGGGGAGGGTCTGGAGACATTTGTTGCAGACTTTGTGATAAAAATAATGATGTTTTTAAGAATGTGAACCTCATGGCTCGTTAGAGCCA
>NC_057724.1:75760174-75778317 GCF_004010195.1 Chiloscyllium plagiosum | reverse complement strand
TCCATTTACAACTCCATATCTCCATTGTGCCCTGACAAGGGTGTGCTGTGACTGTGAACATCACTGCCACAGAGATACAGAGATGGAGGGGGAATCAGTTCAAACAATAACAAATGGGAGGGATATGGGAAATAGACAGAGAGGGGGACACTGAGAGACAGTGTTATGGAAGGATGTGTTCCCAGGTTTTAGAATGCAGAAATGAAAACATTTTAACAGCATCCTGTAACATAAGTGTTTCCAGGAATTGAAGGTGAACATGATATTGGTGGGAGTTCAGATGATGCAGAGTTTTGGATGAGTATTTGTTCTGCAGCTTTGTATCTGGGTGTAGGGTCAACAGAGTTGTGAGAGGTAATTTCGGTTTAAACTTTAAGATGTGCCTGGACCACGGACTGGTCTATAATAAAAGACAAAACTTTTGTTTCTTTTCTAACAACCATTTTATATACTCAAAAGTAGAGTAGTTTAAATTGTGCAGAATGCTGACAATTTGTGAGCAGAGTAAAAACAAACAGGCCCTTGATTGATGAAACCATTGACGCAGGAGGGAAGGATGAGTCCTTGACTGATAAGACTCCAGGATGGGAGAACGACTTGAGACATCTGTTTCAAATTAAAGCCTTTGATTGATAAGACTACAGGGTGAGAAAAACAACAACTTTAGAGACTCTGAAGACATTTGTTGCAGACTTTGTGATAAAAATAATGATGTTTTTAAGAATGTGAACCTCATGGCTTGTTGGAGCCAAGGAGAGGAGGGACTTGTGCTGTATATAATGGGAGACTTTGTAAGCCTCAGCGCGCCTTTTTCTTCAAGGGTGCCCGACTCTGCAGACTTGACTTGTTAATAAAACTTTGTTTTCCTGAATTTGTCTAGAGCGATTATTGAGAAGCGATTTTCGTTTCTAACAAGAAAGAAATGCTATTCTGATATATGTGAAGAACTAGGGTTGAATTCTACACAAGATATATAGAAAATTCCAGATGTATTGGCCAAAACTAGGGGTTTGACTTTTGCATTAGATCGACTTTTACTCAGTACTTCTATCAGGTCACCTCACAACCTCCCATGCTCCAGTGAAAAAAGTTCCAGCCTATCCAGCCTCTCTTTATAACTTGGTGTTCCACAGGGAACAGTGTTGGGTCCAATGTTGCTTGTCAATTTTATGCAAACGATTTGGTTGAGAATTTGGAAGGCATGGTGAGTCAGTTTGCGAATGATACCAAAATTGGACAGTGAAGAAGGCTATCAATGATTGCAAAGGGACCTTGATCAATTGAGCCAATGGCCTGAGGATTGGCAGATGGAGTTTAACTTTGATAAATGCAAGGTATTGCAGTTTACAATAACAAACAAGGGCAGGATTTATTTGGTTAATGGTAGAGCTCTGAGTAGTGTTGTCAAACAGAGAGACCTAGGGGTTCAGGCACATAGTTCTCTGAAAGTTGTGTCACAGGGTGGTTAAGAAAGCATTGGTATGCTTGCCTTCATTGTTCAGACCACTAAGTATAGGAGTTGGGCCATCGTGTTGAAGTTGTACAGGATGTGGGTGAGGCCACTTTTGGAGTACCGTGTTCTTCTCTGGTCGCCCTGCTATAGGAAGGATATTACTAAATTGGAGAGGGTGAAGGAAAGATTAACCAGGATATTGCCAGGAGTGGAGGGTTTGAATTATAAGGAGAGGCTGGACAGGCTGGGACTTTATTCCACTGGAGCATAGGAGGCTGAGGGGTGACCACATGAAGGTTTATAAAATCATGAGGGACATAGATAAGGTGAATACCAAAGGTCTCTTCTCTGGGGTGGGGGAATGCAAAACTAGGGGGCATATTTCTAAGGTGAGAGGAAAAAGGTCTAAAAGGGACCTGAAGGGCAACATTTTCACATGGAGGTTGGCTCATCTGCAGAATGAACTGCCAGAGGAAGTGGTAGATGCAGATACAGTTACAACATTTAAAATACATTTGGACAGATATGAAAATAGAAAAGTTTTGGATGGATATGGGCCAAATGCAGGCAAATGGAACTAGTTTAGTTTGGAAAACTTGGTCAGCATGGATGAGTTTGACCGAAGGGTCTGATTCCTTGCTGTATTATGACTTGATGACTCAAACCCACTAGTCCCAGTGACATCCTTCTAAATCTTTTTCTTTTCATTTCTTTTCTTAGCAGCATATCATCAAGCATCAAACCATGACCTCAATGTACATTTTAATAATTCAAGTATTGATGGGGATGAGTTTTCAACAATGGGATAGCACTCCCACCTCTAAGTTAGAAAGACCCAGGCTCAAGTCAAAATTGTATTGGAATCAGAGGTTCAGCTGGAAATCCTGGATTTATATTCGAAGGGATTCCAGCATCCGGTAGCTGTGGGATTTGGGGATACAGGTTCCTTAATCCCGCTAAACAACACCCACCCTATCAGGGTGAAAAAAAGAGCATTAACATTTCAGCCTGGCAGACTTGTTCATCAACATGAGAACCTAGCCCCCACCATTTCACACTAGTCTCCAAGGCAAGACCAAGATAAATTAAGTCGAAAACAAAGTATAGAGAATTAATAAATAGGAAATAAATCAGCGTGATGCATTAATAATTCTCAAACATTTCACCAAAATAGTAAAACACAAAGCCATAAAGTGATTAGTTTCTGTGCACACATCTTGTTTTCTTTAAGTGGGAGAAATAATTATTTTCATTGCAAAATACTGACAACATTCCAGCAATAGTACTGAAGACTTGTGCTCCAGTACTTGCCGCTCCCCTAGCCAAGCTGTTCCAGTGCAACTAAAACACTGGCATCATCTCAACAATGTGGAAAATTGTTCATGCACGTCCTCTACATAAAAAAGCAGGACAACTCCAGTCCCAGCCAATTACTGCCCCACCAGTCTACTCTCGATCATCAGTAAAGCGATGGAAGGTGTCATCAATGGTGCTATCAAGCAGTTCCTGCTCAGTGATGCTCAGCTTGGGTTCTGCCAGGGTCACTCAGCTCCTGACCTCATTACAGCCTTGGTTTAAACATGGACAAAAGAGCTCAATGCCAGAGGTGGGGTGAGAATGACAGTCCTTGATATCAATTTTACATTAAACTGAGTGTGGTATTTAGGACCCCTAGCAAAACTGGAATCAATGGGTAGCGGGGGCAAACTCTCCAATAGTTTGAGACATACCTGACACATGGGAAGATGGTTGTGATTGTTGGAGGTCCGTCATCTCAGCTCCAGGAGTTCATCAGCGTAGTGTCCTCAGCCCAACCATCTTCTGCTGCATCATCAATGAGCATTTCTCCATCACAAGGTCAAAAGTGGGATGGTCACTGAGGATTGTACAATGTTCAGCACCATGTGACTCCTCAGATACTGAAGCATTCCATGTTCAAATGCAACAAGATCTGGACAATATCCAGGCTTGGGCTGACAAGTGGCAAGTAACATTCACGGCATACAAATGCCAGACAATGACTATCGCCAACAAAAGACTATCTAACCACCATCCTTTCCTTGACATTCATTATTATCACCGAATCCCCCACTGTCAACATATTTTGAGTTACTATTGACCAGAAACTCAACTGGCCTCACCATATAAACACATTGGGTACAAGAGCAGGTCAGATGCTACAAATACTGCAGCAAGTACATCACCTCCTGACTCCCCAGAGACTCCACCTTCTACAAGGCACATGTCAGGAGTTGCTGAAATACTTCCCAGTTGCTTGGATGGATGCATGTCCAACAACACTTCAAATTCCCACATCACACATTCTGCCTCAGAGAAAATCTTCCCTTATTGCTAGCAAACCAGCTGTCTGAGACCTCATAAAGAATGCATAAAACTCATGTTATTCCTTTTTCTTGCTTGTAATTCCTGTGTTTTAGCTTTTTCCCTTGTTCCATTATATCATGATTGACAGCTTAGCAAATAACTAGAGTGGCACATTGTTCATGTAGAAAGTCCTTTAAGTTCAGACTGAGAACCAGCTGAGATTCATAAACTACAAACCATGCACCTGATGAAGAGGACCTTGCTGTTCAAAGTAGGAAGTTGTCAGCTAAAATACTGAGCTAGAAATGCACATCGAGTAACTTCCTGTAGAAGTAGAGACCTCGGAGTGCAGATTCATGGTTCCTTGAAAGAGGAGTCTCAGGTAGATAAGGTAGTGAAGAAGGCATTTGGTATGCTTGTCTTTATTGGTCAGTGCTTTGAATATAGGAGTTGACGGGGGAGGTCATGTTGCAATTATACAAGACATTGCTCAGGTCAATTTTGGAATACTGTGTGCAATTCTGACCTCCCTGCCACAGGAAAGATTTTGCTATACTTGAAAGGGTGCAGAACAGATTTACAAGCATGTTGCTGAGGTTAGAGGGTTTGAGCTATAGGGAGAGGCTGAATAGGCTGGGGCTGTTTTCGCTGGAGCATCAGATGCTGAGGAGAGACCTTATAGAAGTTTATAAAATCATGAGGGGCATGGATAGGATGAATAGCCAAAGCCGCTTTTTTCCAGGGTATGGGAGGGTATAGGTTTAAGGTGAGAGGGAAAAGATATAAAAGGGACATAAGAGGCAACTTTTTCACACAGAGACTGGAGCATGTATGGGATGAGCTGGAGGCTGGTACAATTACAACATTTAAAAGGCATCTGGATGAGACAAGAATAGGAAGGAACATGGGCCAAATACTGGTAAATGGGACTAGATTAATTTAGGATATCTGGTTAGCATGGATGAATTGGATCAAAGGGTCTGTTTCTGTGCTGTAGAAATCTAACACCTTCCCATCAAATATTTGACATCTTTATTGTTTCCAGTTTCCCATTATTTAGTGTAAAGTGAATTTCTAATCTAGATTGAGTTTGGTAAACCTCTGTTTCTCTCAAGAAGCTGGACATCATCCAGGCAACTCAGTGCACTTCATTAGCACCACATCCATAAACATCCACTCCCTCTACCACTGATACTCAGTTGCAGCAATGTATACTATCTGCAAGATGCACTGTGGAAACTCACCCTAAATCCTCAGACAGCAAATACCACACCCATGATCACTTCCATCTGGAAGGACAAGGGCAGCAGATACATCGGAACATCACCACCTGAAAGTGCCCCCCTAAGCCAGTCACCATCCTAACTTGGAACTGTATCACTGTTTCCTCACTGTAATTGGGTCAAAATCTTGGAACTCACTCCCGAAAGGCATTTTTGGTCAACCTACAGCACATGGACTGCAACAGTTCATGCAGGCAGCTCACCCTCACCTTCTCAAGGTCAACTAGGGATGGGCAATAAATGCTGGCCCAGCCAGGGATGCCCATGTCCCGCGAATGAATAATAAAAAATTAAAATGCACAGAAAATGTAAATTGCAGTTTGAATACAAAATGGCAGCTGTTACTTTAATGCTCCCAAACTGTTAAGCAATGAAAATTTTCTTTCTTTTTAACGGACTTCAAAATCTCCTTCCTCCTCCTAATGCACTGCACTCAGCCATGAATGTATAGGAAGATACACTGGACTTGAAAGATTAACTCTGTTTTCGCTCCTCAGATGCTGCCTGACCTACTGAGTTTCTCTGGCATTTTCGGTTTGTGTTTAATTGGATCCTGTATGCTCAGAATCTTTAATGCGTCTCAGTGGATAACTGAATATACTGTTGTAGGGTGCTCCCACTTTATTTTGTGCAAGCATTTATAATCAGCCTTTAAAACAGCAAACATCCCAAAGCTGACTTGGATCTGGGAGAAACTGCTGTCTCTAAATCTTCACATTAAATTTGAGTAGGTTTACAAAGTGACCGGCTATCCAGGGAGAGGAGATGTACTGAAAGGCTGTAGGCTTGAGGAGGGAGTGAGGCACAGAGAGATTCAAGAATAAGGATTAAGAACTTTAAACTTGAGATAACTTTTGGCTGAGTGATATTATCACTGCTAATCCAGAGACCCAGAAAATGTTTGGGGACTCAGGTTCAAATCTTGTCAAGGCAGGTGGTGAAATTTGAATTCAACTAAAAGGAAATATGGAATTAAGAGTCTCATGATGACCATAAATCCATTGTCGATTGTCAGGAAAAACCCATTGGTTCAATAATGTCTTTGAGGGAAAGAAACTGCCATCCTTACCTGGTCTAGCCTCCATGTGACTCCAGACCCACAGCAATGTGGTTGACCATTAATAATTAGGGATGGGCAATAAATGCTGCCCAGCCGCAATGCCCGCATCCCTTGAATGAATAAAAATAAACAATGAAATCAGTCAACACAGAGGGAATGAGTGAATGGGAAAAAGACCAAGTGCAGGCAGCAGACCTTTGGATGAATTCACGTTGACTGAGGGTTGAAGGTGGGACATCGCAGACCTGTCATGTTTCTCCAGCACTTTTTGTTTTATGTCATAGAATTTCATAGAATCCCTACAGTGTGGAAACAGGCCATTTGGCCCAACAGGTCCACGCCGATCCTCTGAAAAGTAACCCACCCAGATCTATTCTCCTACATTAACCCCTGACTAATGCAACTACACATCCCTAAAAACTACAGACAATTTAGCATGGCCAATTCACCTAACCTGCACATCTTTGGATTGTGGGAGGAAACCAGAGCACCTGGAAGAAGCCAGTGCAGACACGGGGAGAATGTGAAAACTCCACACAGTCAGTTACCCGATGCAGGAATCGAGCCCATCCCCCTGGTGCTATGAGGCAGCAGTGCTAACCACTGAGTCACTATGCCATATATATGTGTCATGGACCAGGCCAGATCTCCTCAAAACATTTCAAGAAAGTAGTCTAGATCCTAACTTTGCCAGTTGTTTTAAGCAGGTGTAATGTGAATATCCCAGGAGAGTGCAGTTGGTCAAACCATGTAGTTTTAAACAAAACAGAAACAAAATTACTGAATGAAACAGAAACAAAAGCGAACAGAATACAGAATAATTTAACTTATCCAAAAACCCAATGAATTTTCCTAACTTAATAATGCTATTCCCAATATGTGCAGCAATCCTCATTAACAGCCTTTGGCACAAAAGATAAAATAAAATCCAAAATCTTCAGGAGAGAAGTCCGAGAGAGAGGATCAGATGCCCCAGCTTCTCTTGGGTCCAGCAGCTTCACAACTTCACTGCTTGCTAACCAAACCAGAGTAAAGCTGAGCTGGGAGAACTGGTCACTTCCCTTTCATTTCCAGGTGTTATTTTTTAAAACTTGAAAGCCCTCTTCCTGAGGCAGTGTCTATTAGCTATAATCAAACTGGCCCTAAAATCCTTCCAACTTACACTTTTCATAGTCTGTGTCTTTTATGTCCTCTCTGGATAAAAGAAAGCCAAGGACAACATAACCAGGTTAAAGGAGCAGCTTTGTTATGGAGTAGTCAGATGTGGAGGACAGAAATACATGAATGGGAGTTCAGCTGCCAATGAGCTAAAACAATATACAAAGTTTCAACACACATCTTGATCACATTTATTGTATTTATTGATTAGTATACATGTAAGCTCATGCTAGAAAGCTACTCTCTTGCCACATTTTGACACAGCTAGTGGTACAATTGGTGAAGAGTAACTTTGCTGTTTTAAGTGCTGACCAGCACTATACAGAATGTTATAGACAACAGGTAAAGGTCAGGAATCCGTATCATTTTTTGTTGAAAGGAGTAAGGCACTGAGATATGTAAAGCTCTTTTTAATTGCTGTGGCTGAAATGAAAAGGGGAATAATTGTTAATCAGCTACTTAAGCTAAGGAGAATATCAGGATTACTGTTAAAACAAAAGGACAGCAGATGTTGGAAATCAGAAACAAAACCAGAAATAGCTGGAGAAACATCTCCCCATGCCTGAGGTGTGGTGGCCCTCAGGTTAAACTATCACCCGTCACCTCTCTCTAATGAGAGAGCAGTCCTAAGGTCTGCTAAGACTATTGTGCATTTCCCTTGACCTTCTATTAAAGCAGTACTCTTGAAATATAGCCTAGCAATGCAATAACTTATTCTGTATATCTCACTCCTGCAGCTAGTCTATTGATGGTAAAATTTCAAATAAAGTCAGAAATTAAATTTTAAGATTAGATTTAAAATTACTTTTCATTTGTTAAACATGGCTAACCCACTCAGCCAACAGGGCAATTTCCCATGGCCAATTCACCTGACCCTGCACATCTTTGGACTGTGGGAGAAAACCAGAGCATCCGGAGGAAACCCACACAGACACAGGGAGAATGTGCAAACTCCACACAGTCAGTCACCCGAGAGTGGAATTGAAACTAAGTCCCTGGTGCTGTGAGGCAATAACCTAACCACTGAATCACCATCCTGCCCAAATGTGTTCAATGGGTTGAATGGCCTCAATTCCTCCTGATTTATTTAATGCTTCTATATTTTTTCTACATTTAATTTGATTCAAATTCACTTAATTGCCCTATTCTGTTATGACTGTTTATTTCTATGCTTAAACCTCATTGGTTAAAAAGATAGGTAGTTATTCTGGCCATCAAGTAAACTTGAGATGTTTTGTTACCCTGGCTACCATATTGTCACATCATAGTCCATAAGCTTTTGGCACAAAATCCTTTTGAGCTGAACATTGCAGGAACGTATCCAACTGACTGCTTCACTCTAGTATGATGACACTCTATAAATATTCATAGGATCAAAGAGCATGGAAACCAACCCTTTTTTCCAAAGCGTCCACGACGACCATAATCCCAAACAAAACCAGTCCTATAAATACTCAATCATAGAGTCATAGAGTTGTACAGCATGGAAACAGACCCTTTGGCCCAACTCATCCATGCCGACCGGATACCCTAAATTAATCTAGTCCCATTTAAGGATAATGGAATCAAGGGTTATGGGGATAAGGCAGGAACAGGATACTGATTGAGGATGATCAGCCATGATCATAATGAATGGTGGTGCTGGCACGAAGGGCAGAATGGCCTACTCCTGCACCTATTGTATTGTCTATTATTGTCTAATGTCATTTGCCATCACTTGGCCCATATCCCTCTAAACCCTTCCTATTCATATACCCATCCTGTTGCTTTTTAAATGCTGTAATTGTACCAGTGTCCACCACTTCCTCTGGCAACTCATTCCATACATGTACCACACTCTGCGTGAAAATAGGTCTGGGTCTCTTATATCTTTCCCCTCTCACCCTAAACCAATGGCCTCTGGTTCTGGACTCCCCCACCCCAGGGAAAAGACTTTGTTTATTTATCCTATCCATGCCCCTCATGATTTTATAAACATCTATGAGGTCACCCCTCAGCCTCCGTCGCTCCAGGGACCACAGCCTCAGTCTGTTCAGCCTCTCCCTGTAGCTCAAACTCTCCAACCCTGGCAATACCCTTGTAAGTCTTTCCTGAATGCTTTCAAGTTTCACAACATCCTTCCTATAGGAAGGAGACCAAAACTGCACATAGTATTCTAAAAGTGGCCTAACCAATGTCCTCTACAGCCGCAAAATGACCTTCCAACTCCTATACTCAATGCCAAAAAGTGTGGCACTGGAAAAGCACAGTCAGTCAGGCAGCACCTAAAGAGCAGGAGAGCCGATGTTTCAAGCATAAGCTCTTCATCACTCATAATGTCAACTCGCGTGCTCCTTGATGCTGCCTGACCAGCTGTGCTTTTCCAGTGCCACACGTTTTGACTCTGATCTCCAGCAGTCTTCACTTTCTCCTATACTCAATGCGCTGATTAATAAAGGAAAGCATATCAAATGCCTTCTTCACAATCCTATTTACCTGCGACTCCACCTTCAAGGAGCTATGAACCTGGACTCCAAGGTCTCTTTGTTCAGCAACATACCCTAGGACCTTATCATTAAGTGTATAAGTCCTGCTAAGATCTGTTTTCCCAAATGCAGCACCTTGCATTTATCTAAATTAAACTCCATCTGCCACTTCTCAGCCCATTGGCCCATCTGATCAACATCCCATTGCAATCTGAGGTAACCTTTGCTGTCCACTACACCTCCAATTTTGGTGTCATCTGCAAACTTACTAACTATACCTCCCATGTTCACATCCAAATCATTTATATGAATGACAAAAAGCAGTGGACCCAGCACTGATCCTTGTGGCACACCACTGGTCCCAGGCCTCCAGTTGGAAAGGCAGCTCTCCACCACCACCTTTGAGCCAGTTCTGTCTCCAAATGATTAGTTTGCCCTGTATTCCATGAGATCTAACCTTGCTAATCAGTCTCTCATGGGGAACCTTGTCAACTCTATTTCCACGCTGTAAGGTATATCTTCCTGCCATTGAGTTAATTCAGGTTCTTGCTAATTATTATTTTTTAATTTTGAATATCATTATTTTAAACGACAATGTTTTATTTCCATTCATGGTTAAATTTGAACCTTTAATAATATTACCTCTTTACCCTTCTGCATTCAGCTGCTAATGTTTCTGGATTGTTCAGTGGTGTGTAATGTTCTTTGCTCCTGTCAGTTTCATTACATTGAATTGAATAACATTTTATTTCCCACCTTCGCATAAGAATATCTCAATAAGGACTAAAGGTCATGTGGAGAATGCTGATTTGTTTTACTCACAACACAATCACTGCTTTTCAGTTTAATGTTACACTAGTGTGAATTTCACAGAATGAAACATAATTGGTAGTAGGATGGTAGATATTTAAAGGGGAATAGGATGAATTGTAACCTTCCCCCAAACTACATATCCACCATCTCCTCAATGATGGGAAATCCTGTTGGCCCATAATGATAACATGCTGAGGGATGCCTTGACTGATGCAGGATGGAACCTCTTACTGTCAGAGCCAGGAATTTTTGCCCTAGAGAGCCATTGACCAACCTGATAGGCTGACGGTGTTGTAGTCTCAAAAGCACCCCACAGCAGTCATGGCCACCACTGGTATTACGACCAGTTCCCACAAGGATGTTAAAATGTCCCAAGAATTAGCAACAAATCAGAAGATTTGATTTGCATTGATTTGATTTATATATTGTCACGTGTATCATTTTACAAAGTACAGTGAAAAGTGTTGCAGAGTGTCACCACTCTCTGGCACCATCATAAAAGACAGAAAAATAAACAAAAACATTGAATATAAAGGCAGAAAGTTGAAGAAGGAAAGGAAGTGTCCAACTCTATAGTCCTTCTTGTTAAGAGCTCCACTATGGCCATGGGCCCCTTGGCCACCATCGGAATGTAAGTCACCACTCCTCGGTGCCATCTCACCTCCACCAAAGCCCTCCCCACTATGAGTCCTGGCTGGACCTCCCCAGTTCAGATGGCACCGATGTTGCTGGCTACCACACAGTCCCACCCTGACTCCGCCTCTGCCATGAGTCCACTTCAGCCCCATCTCTCCAATGCAGCATCTGCTGATGCCACCTGGTCTCGTACTGGACCCAAACTCCATCACCATGGGCCAACAGGATTTCCTGTCAGTGAGGAGATGGTGGATACACACTTTGGGGAAGGACTGCAAGTAATCCTATCCTCCCCTTTAAATATCTGCCTCCGCCACCAATGAATTTGTGCTGAACGCAGACGACACTGCGAAACCACACTTGCCTCTGCCCCAGCAAGCATGATTCAGTGCTGCTGGGTCCCCTCGAGTCTGCTATGCTGGGTCCACTCCAGTCTGTGCTGTTGGACCCTCTCAGTCCGCTATGCTGGGTTCACGCCAGTGAGTGCTGCTGGGCCCACTCCAGTCAGTGCTGCTGGGCCCACATCAGTCCATGCTGCTGGGCCCACTCCAGTCAGTTCTGCTGGGCCCATACCAGTCCGTGCTGCTGGGCCCACTCCAGTCCATGCTGCTGGGCCCACTCCAGCCCGTGATGCTGGCCTCATTCCAGTCATGCTGCAGGGCCCATTCCAGTCCATGCTGCTAAGTCCACACTAGTCCATGCTGCTGGGCCCACTCAAGTCCATTCTGCTGGGCCCACTCCAGTCCATGCTATGGGGCCCAATCCAGTCTGTGCTGTTGGACCCACTCCAGTCCGTGCTGCTGGGCCCACTCCAGTCCATGACACTGGGCCTACTCAAGTCCATGACACTGGGTCTACTCAAGTCCATGACACTGGGTCTACTCAAGTCCATGCTGTTGGACCCACTCCGGTCATGCAGCTCGGCCCTCTCCGGTCATGCTGGGCCCATTTGAGTCCACAGGGCTGGGCACACTCCAGTCTGTGCTGTTGGGCCCACTCCAGTTCATGGCGCTAGGCTCACTTCAGCCCACGCGGCTGGGCCTATTCCAGTCCGTTCAGCTGGGCCTACCTCGGTTGAGTCTAAATGCTGCCACCAATGCCATTGCTGTGATTGAGCTCTTCCTCAAGATGTAAGTAAAACAAAATAGAAGAGAGAAAAAAAAAGAGAAGAGAGAAGATAAAAAAAAGAAAATTGGACGGAGTGGATGAGCCCTGGGATAAGAAGCCCTACTCCACGCAGGCAGGGTCACTGTCGCATGGTCAGGGGTGAGTGTGATTGGGGTTTGGGTTGGAAAGGCTAATGTGGAGGGACAAAGTGAGGTACCATTGTGGGACGGATTTTCCCAATGGGCAGAAAGGGCACTCTACTTCACCAACAGAGGTACCCCAGCACCCCTTCCCTCTTGTTGGTTTCTCTTAGACTGTTGGAAACCTGAGCAATAGTTTCATGGCCTCGGAACGGTGCCATGGCTGCAGGTAAAGGTCACTTAGAGAAAGGGAACATATGGTCTTGTTGATAAATCTGTGAGAGGGAGTTGTACACCTCAGGAATAAATTTGGTGAAATTTAACGTTCGACAATTCGAAGCTCAGAAAATTGTTTAAAAAGTTGAAGGGAAGTAGAATTTTAATCGAAGCAATAGAAGAAGGGAAGGAAATGCGAGAAAGAAACAACAGAAGGGAGAAAGTGGGAAAGAAAGGGAAAGTGTCAGGAGGAAAAGTATAAGAGAAATAAGACAATTAGGATGAAGGGAGCTTTTTCTACTCATTTATGGGATGAGGACAGCACTGGCTTGGCTGCATTTATTACCCATCCCTAATTGCCCAGAGGGCATTTAAGAGTCAACCACATTGCGGTATGTCTGGAATCACCTAGGCCAGACCAGGTACAGATGGGAGGTTTCCTTCCCTAAAGGCCATTAGTGAACCAGATGAGTTATAGTAATGAAGGCTGGACGTAATTTCGTGATTTAATATGCGAGTAAGTGCAAATCGGCAAGTATATTTCACAACCTGCTTTTCAACAATCCTCTTATGAATTTGTTAGTTCAGGATTGAAATTCACACGTGTCAGCTGCTTGTCCTTCACCACAGCAATGGAGTCAGTGGCACCACTCTCCCAGCCCTTCAAGGGAGAGTTGAATCCCATATTCCATGAAGGCAAACGGATTTTGACAAATGTCTCTGGTATTTCTACCTGCGTTTTGTTCGGCAGCTAGGGATGTATTCCATCTGTACCGTGTGACTTATCAACATTCACAGATGTTAACAATTATGGTCTATTGTCCCTATCCAATTATTTCCTCTCCACAAAGCCCCCTCCTTCTTTACTCTGAGCTTAACATTATCCACGTCCTTTCCAAAGACAAATACAAAGTACTGATCAATGTTTTTGCCATCTCCTCTGCTTTAGCACAAAGATTTCTCTTTTGCTCATTAATAGGCCAGTTTTTTTCTTTTCCTAAGATAACCACTTATAGTTTATATCTTCATAAAATGTTTAAGGGTTCAATTTAATTTTTGCCTGTTAATGTTTTCTTGTTACCTCTCCTTGCCTCCCATGTTAACTTTTTCAATTTTCTCTTGTACATTCCATCGTGTTCCTGATTATTCACTGAATCTCTTGACATTTGTCATAAGCTTCCTTTTTGATGATTTATTTCAACCTTTATTTCATTTGTCATTTGAGGCACATTAACATTGCACACTGTACACTTTCCCTTCAAAGTAATAGACTTAGCTTGTGCCAGAACTCTGAATGACCTCTCTTGCTTCCTTATCCAATAAGGATCTTTTTCTATCCAGCTATTTGCTGTCCCTGTTTTAAATCATTGAAACTCATTCTTCCCCACATTTGAACATTTTTACTTCTGATATTTTCTGGTCTTTTTGCATTCTTACTTCAACCTGAGCTATGGTGTTGTCACTGTGAACATGATTGTCTCCTCTGGAACAGTCTTGTTGAACTAGTTGCATTGCTGCCTCTTCCCTTGAAGCAGAGGCAAATTATGACAAGTTTTGCAAACCAGAGTATTATCAATTGGCGAGTCCTGAGGCAGCTGTCTCGGACGTTTGGGTAGGAGAAAGTGAGGACAGCAGATTCCTGGAGATCAGAATCAAAGGTGTGGCGCTAGAAAAGCACAGCCAGTCAGGCAGCATCCAGGGAGCAGGAGAGTCGCGTTTTGGTATAAAACCTTAGGGGTTATGCTCGAAATGTCGATTCTCCTGCTCCCTGGATGCTGCCTGACCGACTGTGCTTTTCCAATATCATACTTTTTGACTTTGTCCAAGGCTTCCATTAGGCCACATTTGGGGTAACGTGTGCAGTTCTGTTTGCCACACTGGAAGAAGGATGCGGAGGCTTTGAAAGGAGGTTTCCCATGATGATGCCTGGATTGGAGGGTGTTAGCTGTAAGGAGAGGTTGGACAAACCTGAATTGTTTTCGCTGAAGTTCAGAGGCTGGCGAGGGTGGGGGTTGAGGGGTGGGAGGGGAGGGGATGTTGGGTGTGCAACCTGATAGAAACCTATAAAATGATGAAGGTCATCCATAGGGTGGATAGTAAGGGGTCTTTTTCCCAGGATAGAGATGTCAAATACTAGGTGGCAGAGGTTTAAGATGAGAGGGGAAAAGTTGAAAGGAGATGTGCGAGGAAAGTATTTAGTGCAGATGGTAGTCGGGCCTGGAATGGCCAGTCAGGGGAGTTGGTCGAATCAGATGCAATAAAAACATTTAAGAATCTTTTAGACAGACTCATGTACAAGTAGGGAATAGAGGGATAAAAACCATGCGCAGGTAAATGGATTTGTTTAGAATGGCATGGTTGACACTGACATGGTGGGCCAGAGAGCCTGTTCCTGTACAGTACTATGTTTGATGCTCTATGTTCCATGGAGTAGAAACAGAAAGTGCTGAAAATACTCAGCAGTCCTGTAGCAGCTGTGATCTTATGTCCACACTGACCGAATATCTGAAATAATAATTCTGCTTCTCTCTCCACAGATGTTGACTGACTCACTGAGTATTTCTGGCTTTTGGCATGTCTCTTATGATTCCTTCTTTGTTAATCTGAAGTATTACTCAAGAGAAGTCCTTTGTTACACAAAACAGAGTTTCTTCTCATTCTTTACTCTTACCGTTATGCTTCATTCCCCAGTCCATGTCAAGTTAATTAAAATCCATTAGTTTTGCTGCTGTACTTTCTTTCTGCATTGTTCAGAGCATTCACTGTGGCACAATTGTGCTTGCTGACAATGAGATAAATTCCTAGGCAGACCTGTCTTCTGCAGAAGGAAGAAACATGTCCAGGCATTGTCTTTTTATTGAATTATAAACTTTTCGGAGGTTGGGATAAACCCATTGGTCTATTGCATTGCCTCAACAATCAAAATCAACTCGTCAATCAATCAGCACCATTTTCTCATACATTAACATTTATTCCTTGCTTTGAAATTTTGGCACTCTTGTATGTGTCCTGATGATTGCAATACAAAGACTACACCTCCTCCCACCCTGCGCCCTGTAAAAACACCATCCCATATTCCCAATTCCTTCGTCTCCGCCGCATCTGCTCCCAGGAGGACTAGTTCCAAATCCGTACAACCCAGATGGCCTCCTTCTTCAAGGACCGCAATTTCCACCCAGACGCGGTCGACGATGCCCTCCACTGCATCTCTTCCACTTCCCGCTCCTCTGCCCTTGAGCCCCGCCCCTCCAACCGCCACCAGGACAGAACCCCACTGGTCCTCATCTACCGCCCCACCAACCTCCATGTACAGCGCATCATCCGCCGTCATTTCCGCCACCTCCAAACGGACCCCACCACCAAGGATATATCTCCCTCCCCTCCCCTATCAGCATTCCGTAAAGACCACTCCCTCCGTGACTCCCTCATCAGACCCACACCCCCCCACCAACCCAACCTCCACTCCCGGCACCCTCCCCTGCAACCGCAGGAGGTGCAAGACTTGCGCCCACAAGGATATGCAGGTTTTTGGACTCCTCCATCACCAGACCACAACAACACGACGGTTGGAGGAAGAGCGCCTCATCTTCCGCCTAGGAACCCTCCAACCACAAGGGATGAACTCGGATTTCACCAGTTTTGCAATCTTCTTCCTGGCCTCTCCGCCCCCACCCCACTCCGGCCTATCACCCTCACCTTAACCTCCTTCCACCTATTGCATTTCCAATGCCACACCCCCAAGTCCCTCCTCCCTACCTTTTATCTTAGCCTGCTGGACACACTTTCCTCATTTCT
This sequence comes from Chiloscyllium plagiosum, assembly GCF_004010195.1. Taxonomy (NCBI): domain Eukaryota; kingdom Metazoa; phylum Chordata; class Chondrichthyes; order Orectolobiformes; family Hemiscylliidae; genus Chiloscyllium; species Chiloscyllium plagiosum. The sequence continues at coordinate 75,761,866 of NC_057724.1, read as the reverse complement.
GAAGAAGGGCTTGTGTTCTGCTGTTCCTTGGATGCTGCCTGACCTGCTGTGCTTTTCCAGCAACACATTTTCAGCTTTAAAATTTGACAACTATCTGCCTCCATGCTTAATGCACCACTGATAAAACTCCAAACATTGTGCCAGCAACTCCTTCAATTCTAATCAAATAGATTCAATCTTGAACTATCTATTACTTTCTTTCCACTTGGAACTGTAATATTACCCTTCATCCTCCTTTATTATATCTTTGCAGAGTCAAAAAAATATATGAATCCAGTTTGGTACTCATCATACAAGTTAATACTTCCTTTAGGGTGTAGGTTTGCTCGCTGAGCTGTTGGTTTGATATCCAGACATTTCATTAACTGGCTAGGTAACATCATCAGTGGCGACCTCCAAGTGAAGCAAAGCTATTGTCTCCTGCTTTCTATTTAAATGTTTGTCCTGGATGGGGTTCCTGGGGTTTGTGGTGATGTCATTTCCTGATCGTTTTCTGAGGGGTTGATAGATGGTATCTAGATCTATGGCGTTGTGGTTGGAGTGCCAGGCCTCTAGGAATTCTCTGGCATGTCTTTGCTTAGCCTGTCCCAGGATAGATGTGTTGTCCCAGTCGAAATAGTGTTTTTTTTTCCCTCCGTGTGTAGGGCTATGAGGGAGAGAGGGTCGTGCCTTTTTGTGGCTAGCTGGTGTTCATGTATCCTGGTGGCTAACTTTTTTCCTGTTTGTCCTACATAGTGTTTGTGGCATGACTGAAATACCTAGTAGAAGAGTCACATCACTCCATCCACTCCACCCAGGAATTCCTAAAAATCATCAAAAACACCAAAATAGAGGAAGACGAAACAATGATCTCATTCAAAGTAACAGCACTGTTCACCTCCATCAACATCGACCTGGCAAAGGAAACACTTACCACACTTTTAGAAGAGACCATCACACACACCCCAACCACCATCAATCACATTACCAACGAAAACATCATGAAGCTAGTGGACCTGTGCCTCACCACCCACTTCACCTTCAACAACATAATCTACAAACAAACCAATGGCACACCCATGGGATCTCCGCTATCTGGATTCATAGCAGACGTGGTAATGCAAAGACTAGAACAAACAGCCCTACCAACCATCAAACCAAAAATCTGGGTCCGCTACGTAGATGACACCTTTGTCATCACAAAACGAAACAAGATAGAAGAAACATTTAACATCATCAACAACACCCTCACAAGCATAAAGTTCACCAAGGAGGAAGAAACTGACAACAAACTCGCATTCCTGGATGTCACAGTCGAAAGGAAGGACAACAGAGAATTACAAACCTGCGTAAACAGAAAACCGACAAACACTGACCAAATACTTAACTACACCAGCAACCATCCCAACACACACAAATGAAGCTGTATCAGAACACTATTCCAATGAGCCACCATACACTGCAGTACAGACGAACTTCAGAAAACAGAGGAGAACCACCTATACAACGTATTCAAGAAGAACGGATACTTAAAAAATACAGTCCGCAGATTCCTCAAGAACAAACCACGACAAGCAGACCAAACACAGAAACCCTCACCACCTTACCATGCATCAAAGAAGTTTCAGAAATGACAGCCAGACTACTAAGACCTCTTGAAATCCTAGTAGCACACAAACCCACCAACACTCTCAAACAAAAACTAACAAACTT
>NC_057724.1:75738060-75759740 GCF_004010195.1 Chiloscyllium plagiosum | reverse complement strand
TGCAAGGACTGCCACAAACACTACGTAGGACAAACAGGAAGAAAGTTAGCCACCAGGATACATGAACACCAGCTAGCCACAAAAAGACACAACCCTCTCTCCCTCGTAGCCCTACACACAGTGGGGAAAAAAAACACCATTTCAACTGGGACAACACATCTATCCTGGGACAGGCTAAGCAAAGACATGCCAAAGAATTCCCAGAGGCCTGGCACTCCAACCACAACGCCATAAACAAACACATTAATCTATATACCGTCTATCAACCCCTCAGAAAACGAACAGGAAATGACATCACCACAAACCCCAGGAACCCCATCCAGGACAAACATATAAATAGAAAGCAGGAGACAACAGCTTCACTTGGAAGTCGCCACTGATGATGTTAACTAGCCAGGTAATGAAATGTCTGGATATCAAACCTACAGCTCAGCGAGCAAACCTACACCCTAAACCTCAACTGAGCTACAAACCTTCACAAATCTTGCTTAATATTTCCTTCATGACTCGTTTATATTTTCCTTCTATGGATTTCTATTGTTTGTATCTCACTGTCGAAGGATCTCGTTGTTATTATTTTGTGCTTTATCTCCTCCCTAGCAGATTAATTTAAACCCTTTGGAAAAATATTTGCCAATCTCTCAGTAGTCTTGGCTTTATTCAAATGCAATGCTTTCATCTTATCAGGTATCTCTTCCCAGAGAATGGTTCCAATATCCCAAAAACCTAAAACCCTTTGTTTTCCACCACTTCTTCAGCTATGCATTTTCTTTGTATACGCACTGGTCTGTGGATTAGGAATAATCCAAAGTTACTAATTTTGTGGTTCTTTCTTAAAACATTTTCCTAGTTCCTGAAGTTTCCTGAAGGACTCCAACACTTTCTGACCAATGTCATCGGCTCCAATATAGACAATGATTTTGGACTGATTCTCCCAGATGCCTGTCACCCTGGAATCCTTCATCCTTTCACCTGGAGGCAACACAACGCAATCCCATTTGATGGTAAAGAAATGCCTTTCAGTGTCCCTTCAAGACCATTGCTATTTTATTTTCCTGGTGTGAGGCCAAATCTCCTGCAGTACTGGGCATTTATTCTGAATATATTCATCTTAAAATGTACTTGCAAGGGTACAAATTAGGAGCACAGTCGGCCATTTGGCCCCTTGACCCTGCTCTGATTTTCAATAAGATTGTGGCTTATCTGATTACTTCACATTCCCACTTAACCCCAATAAACTAATAACTAATAAATAACCACCTTGTTGGTCAACAATCTATCGACCTGCACCCTTAAACATATACAAAGACCCTGTTACTGCCACGTTTTGAGGAAGTATTTGAAACAGGAAAATGATTAGCAAGCCGATACGATAGTGGTGTTTAAGAAGTGTTTAACCACAGACATGAATAGGCAGGGAATAGTGGAATATGGACTATGTGCAGACAGATAGGATTAGTTTAGAATGGCATCATGGTTAATACAGACATAATGCGTGGAAGGGCCTGTTCCTGAGCTGTACTGTTCTATGAGAAGTCTAAGACAAGAGGCAATGGATGTAAGGTAAGGAGCAAGTGGTTTAGAGGGGATATGAGGACATTTTCACCCAGAGGGTGGTAGAAATATGGAACATACTGCCTGAGAGGATGGTAGGTACTCTTGTAACATTCAAGAATAGTCACTTGTTGCCACTTGTCTTTTTTTATTAAAAACAATTGAGAAGTGTCGAAGTTAGCATACCACAGCACCTATATTAATAACAGAAGGCAGAGATAAGAAAACGTTTTGAAAATTAAGACAAAGTCCATCTTAGTTAAATTCATGGCTCCCTAGTTTGGGAGGAGAGTACAGCTGCATGATTCTCCCACCAGATGCTGGAAAACTGGGCTGCACATCTCTGCAGAATCCCAAAGTCGCCTCAAGGACCACTTTGTCGCTGATCTCAGAAAGGAAAACGTCACTTAGGTTGACCCCAGGAACCCCAGACTGCCAGATGCCTGACTGAAACCAGCTCATTCTCAAAGCCGGCACTGACCCGTCCGATGGAATCCCGGGCCATGCTGCTGAAGCAGACTACCAGCGGATGTGGCTGCAATGGCCGTGAGGAATCGCTGCAACCACCACTGCAACCATCTGGAGCATCCTCTCTCTGCCTTGCCGACCCCATCCCCATTGATGGAGCAGCCAATACCGGCTCTCCGTGCTCGCCCCTCCACCAGGGTCCTACTCCAACCTCACCAACTGCCATCACGCTCTGGACCCCAACGAAGCTGCCAAGTTCTGTCAAGAAACAGAAAGAAAAAAGAGAAAAAAGGAAAGAAGCACAGGCAAGAATCTTCAACTCCTGGCCACAGGAGCCTAGGTGTTGCCTACTTCACTACCTCCATCTTTGGAAATTGCATCACCTTTGGGGCAGTAGACAATCGACGTTTCGGGCATAAGCCCTTCTTCAGGAAGGGCTTATGCCCGAAACGTCGATTCTCCTGTTCCTTGGATGCTGCCTGGCCTGCTGCGCTTTTCCAGCAACACATTTTCAGCCCATATGTGGTTAATCCTGATACATAAAATACCCTGGAGTTCGAACATGGAATAGGATAAACCTGCAATGATGATAGCAGGGAACAAATCCCTGACACCTTAACCACTACCCATTTCTCACTGAACTCTAAAACACAAAATAACCCATGGAATTGATCTGTAACAGTCTGAGAAACGGAGCACTCAGTAACTGAGATGCTAAATTCACAAGAATGTAATGAAAAACTGGAAAATGATATCCATTAATCTGAAATACAACTAAACCAATAGTCAAGTGAAAACAACTTAAGCAAAGAAAATGACAAATTAATACTAACCTCTTCCAGATTAATCAGATTGCCATGAGATTTTTCTCATTCAGACTCCAATTTATTATGCTTGGGCTTCGTAACCCTCAGGATCTATCTTCACACTCACTTATTTTCCCATCATTTCCCTTCAGGCTTGCTTTCTTCCCTCTTATTTAACTTTTGTTGACAGTTCTCTTCTGATTTCTGTAATCCTTTTGCATGCTTTTCCCTCAGGCTATCTCTTTGCTTTTCCTAACTAATGCAGCACTTCCCCTCAGGGTCCTTCTCTCACTAGAAACTCTGTCACCAGTTCCCACATGCTTATCTATGGTCCTCAGGTACTTTTGTTCTCTGGAATGCCATCTTCTCTGTCATTGCAATTGCTGCAATTTTGGAGACAAAACCCTATAAACCAATCTGTGGCACAAGAGTTCAGAGAAGAACCATGGACAAGAAACTGTAGGAAAATTACCTTCTGATCAAATTTCCTCAGTCCCTGAACAAGATTGACAGTGATGAGTGTTATGATCAGGCTTGATATATCCTTTTTAAAATTTATTTATTATGCTGAACTTCCACTGAAATACAAGCACACAATGTTTCAGACTTGTTTTCAACAATAAAAGCAGAAATGTATTACAAAAAATAAATGAAGATAAAATAGAACACACCAAGCTATTTACATATAATAAAATTTGAAAGATTTTACAATACATAGCAGAACTAAATCCTATTCATTCCCCAATAACATCACTTTATAGTACTCAAATATGAGAGAGAGAGAGAGAGTTCCTTCTCTACCACATCCTGGTTTTGAGGGTTTCTCTTTTTGGGATATTTATACAATTGAACTTAATTTTACTTTTTTTTTTCAAATAACTGCTTCAGGTTTCTAACCAAACACACCTGGTCTGGAGTGTTCAAACTAAAATTTTTATACTGAGATAATTTATTTCTTAATTATTCCAAAATTACTTTTTTTCCCCCAGGATTAACTGTTCTAACATCTGATTGTAGCCAGAACTTCAATGAATTGAAAACAAAAGCTTCACATGCTTTGGGGCTTCCACCTAGCAAATTCAAATCAATTGCTGGTTCTTCTAAACTGAAAGAAAAAAACGTATGTCTCCTCATGTTTGCTCTTTCCATTTGTAAAACTCTCACATTACAAACAAACACATCATATACCCCAAGAGCCTCTAGTCAGCTATTCTCTGGTACACTGGTGTAAAATTGGCTCCACAAAGACTGACAACTTAGTATTATCCCTTCACAGCCACAGTTGCTTTTAGCAACTTAGCAACTAAAATTCACATGCCACTAGTTCAAAATTCAAACACTAAAGTAAATTATATTTTATCAGTCACTGCACATTAGACTACTTAATAAGGTAAGAGCCCATGGTATTAGTCACAGTACATTAGCTTAGATCAAGGATTGGCTAACTCATAGATGACAAAGAGTTGGGATAAAGTGGAATTTTCAGGATTACTAATGGAGGACCTGTTATTAGTGGAGTGCCACAGGGGATCAGTGTGCTGGGGCCACAAATATTTACAATAAACATCAATGACATGGAGGAAGAAAGTGAACATGCAATCACCAAGTTTATAGATACATAAAAATAGATGAAGTTAAAAATCACACAACACCAGGTTATAGTCCAACAGGTTTAATTGGAAGCACTAGCTTTCGGAGCAACGCTCCTTCATCAGGTGATTGTGGAGGGCTCGATCGTAACAGAATTTATAGCAAAAATTTGCAGTGTGATGTAACTGAAATTATACATTGAAAAATTAATTGTCTGTCAAGCCTTTCAGCTGCTAGAATACAGTGGTAGTTTCACTTAAGGCTAATAGCATGCCGGCCTTCATAACAAGAGGAATTGAGTATAGAAGCAAAGAGGTGCTTCTGCAGCTGTACAGGGCCCTGGTGAGACCACACCTGGAGTACTGTGCGCAGTTCTGGTCTCCAAATTTGAGAAAAGACATTCTGGCTATTGAGGGAGTGCAGCGTAGGTTCACGAGGTCAATTCCTGGAATGGCAGGATTACCTTACACTGAAAGACTGAAGCGACTGGACTTGTATACCTTTGAGTTTCGAAGACTGAGAGGGGATCTGATTGAGACGTATAAGATTATGATTGGATTGGACACTCTGGCAGTAGGAAACATATTTCCACTGATGGGTGAGTGCCGAACCAGAGGACACAGCTTAAAATTACGGGGTAGACCATTTAGGACAGAGCTCAGGAGAAACATCTTCACCCAGAGAGTGGTGGCAGTGTGGAATGCTCTGCCGTGGAGGCCCACTCTCTGGATTCGTTTAAGAAAGAGTTGGATAGAGCTCTCAAAGATAGTTGAATCAAGGGTTATGGAGATAAGGCAGGAACAGGATACTGATTAGGAATGATCAGCCATGATTATACTGAATGGCGGTACAGGCTCGAAGGGCAGAATGGCCTACTCCTGCACCTATTGTCTATTGTCTATTGTCTATTGTCTATTGTCACTTCTTTCATGTGTAAATCACAAAACCCTTTTTTTTTAATTGTATTCTCGGGTTAGCTGTTAACAATGGTGATAGCTAGACAATATGTTGAAGGTGTTAGCCCCCTGTGTTCTCTGTCTATGACCTGATGTTTAGATTGATTCTAATCTAAAAAGTGAGATAACAGAGTTTATGTGAGAAAGTGTGAGTGTGTGTGTGTAGTGAGTGCAGAGTGTCTTAAGTCTGTGAGGGGGTGCATGTGTGGGAGTCTGTGTGTCTATAAGGGTGTGTGTGGGTGTCTGTGTGCACCAATTTTTGTATTATTATGCAAACTTACTGATCAACCCTCCTACATTCAATTCTAAATCAGTTACAAATTCTACAAACAGCAACGGCTCCAACGTGCTTACATTTCAAAGGACCAGGAGGCAGAAGGGTATAACAACAGCAGAAGCGTTGCCAAGGATGTGTTTACTCAGCAAACAGCAAGCTCAGGCGGAACCATTTTCCACCCAAACTGGCCAACAGCATCATCATGATATCATGTGATTAGACTCTTAAAGTGACAGTCCAACACACTTAACCAAATTTACAACAGTAGATGTCGCAGGTTTGGAAGCTGCTATTGGAGGAGGAGCCTCAGTGAATTTCTGCAGTGCATCTTGTAGGTGGTACACGCTGCTGCTACTGACTGTCAGTGGTGGAGGAAGTGCATGCTGAAGTTGGTAGATGCAGTGGCAATCAAACGGGTGCATTTGTTCCGGATCGAGTCTTGTTGATGCTGCACTCACCCAGGTAGGTTCTCAGTGTTCAGTTATACACCCGGCTTCTAAAGGAATGATCTAAAGTAAGAGAGGTGGTGGACTGCAGCAGCTATTATTATTAATTCAGTCATGCCAAAGGTAAAATTGATCCCAGTTTCTGCTTCCTTCTATGATATATATGGTACAATATAATCAATCCTACATGCGTTTTGATGTGGTTCATTAATTCTACTCACTTAATGGTGTCCTAAATATACTGAGAAATTCAGCATTTGGTAGGGACGAGTGTTAATGTGACTAGATCAGTAATCCAGAGTCCTGGGCTCAAGTGTTTGGTAGACGTGGTTACTAATTCCACTATGGCAATGGAAAAATCTGAATTCAGTAATAATATGAATAAAAAGATGGTCTAACAGTGATTGCTGTTGTAATGCTCTCAAATGTCCTTCAGGGAAAGAAATCTGTTGTCCTTACCTACCTACCACTGACTCCATAGAACATAGAACGTAGAACAATACAGTGCAGAATAGGCCCTTCGGTCCTCGATGTTGCGCCGATCTGTGAACTATCCTTAGCTCGTCCCCCTACACTACCCATCATCATCCAAGTGCTTTTCTAAGGATTATTTAAATCTCCCTAATGTGGCTGAGTTGACTACCTTAGCAGGTAGGACACTCCATGCCCTTACGACTCTCTGCATAAAGAACTTGCCTCTGACATCTGTCTTAAATCTATCACCCCTCAATTTGTAGTTATGACAGATCCACAGCAATGCGGTTATCTCCCAACTACACTCTGGGATGAGCAATAATGCTACCTGGCATCTTCCTGGGAGAGGCAATGGCCTAGTGGTATTATCGCTGGACTGTTAATCTAGAGCCATAGGTAATGTTCTGGCAACCCAGAATTAAATCCTACCACAGCAGATAGTAGAACTTGAATTCAACCTTTAAAAAACTCAAATTAAGAGTCTAATGATGACCATGAATTAGTTGTTCGAAAAACCCATCTGGCTCACTAATGTCCTTAAGGGAAGGAAATTTACCATCCTTACCTGGTCTGGCCTACTTGCGATTCCAGACCTACAGCAATGTGGTTGACTCATGATTGCCTTCTGAGCAATTAGGGATGGGCAATAAATGGTGTTTCGCTAGTAATGCCCACATCCCGTGAATGAGTAAAGGAGAAAAAATGCCAGTATTCCAACATCCCATGGAATAATTTTTTCACAAGTCAGATAAATAGTTTGCAGTCTCAACCAGAAGGTATTGCAGTGGTAATTCATAAGAGGTAAAAGGTATCTTATAGCATGTCTGATTTTCTATTCTATTGTGATGTTCGTGGGTGCAATAGATGAAACAAGTTTTCAATTCATAAGTAGTAGTAGTTCTCAAGAGTGTGGTTGAGTCAAATAATAATGACACACATAAGGGAAAGTTTGATAAGGTGAGGGAGAAGGGATTAGACAGTTACAATGCCAGTTTTAATGAGGGAAAATGCAGAAAAAGCCTAAGATGCCTATAAAATCCATCGTAATCCTCCGTTGAAGAGTTTCAAAATCATGATGAGTGTCAACAGACTGGATAAAAAGCTGCTCCAATTGAGGGAACAGAGGAAACACGAAGGAAGTGTTGTTGTAATGCAGTGTGTAGTTCCGACCTGCACTGAAATTACGGGACAACAATCCTGACTTTCAAAAGAGATGTGGCAAACACCTGAAGGTAATCTCAGGGCTATGGCGAAAGCAGGGGGGATTGAGGTAGCTAAATTGTTCTTGCACAGAGCTGCCATGGATTTGATGGGCTGAATGGCCTGCTCTGTGTCATAACCATTGTACGAATTTATGAAACACCGTGTTTCACTGTCATGAGATGGAAAGCCAATGTCTCAAAGAGGGGGATGTTAAGATCCAACAAAGTATAATTGTTTGCAAATGACAGATTGCTTAAGCTACTTTTCCTGAGATTGTAGCCTATTTAAATATGCATGCAGCGATCACAGCTTTTTTAATGAAAAATAAACAAAACATACAGAATGACACAACAGCACTAATCTTCTGTCAGAATTCCTATAAAAATTGGTCAAATCTGTAGAATGTAGAATGGTGTTTTGCATTACTGGTGTAATTTATGCAAATACAAAGTGTAAGTGATTTGAACAGTGACTTATCACTCTGTCGTGATGAGACATGCATTACTTACAAAGGCTAATGGAAATATGTACAGTGACTCATTTGTATTTTTACAAAATACTTGGAAGTGGTGCACAATTTGCATTTCAATAGCGCCTTCCATGAATTCAGGATGTTGCAACACATATCACATTCGATGAGCACCTTTGTAGTGTCATCACTACTGTCATGTGAAGAAACACACCAGCCAATGTGTGTCCAAGAAAACTCGCACAAGCAACTGAGAGTTTCTGTTCAGAAACTTCTGTTGTCCCAAGACACTGAGTGTGAAAGATTGCCAATAGTGGAAATCTGTTGTCAAGCTTTTGGTTTGCAATGAGCCGAAGGGGTTCCTGAGTGATCTTTAAATACTTTGCCTGAACCTTTGACCTTATGTCCTGGCAGGAGTGACACCACCTAAAGATTGTCAGAGTTCTAACTGCATTTTTCTGCTTTTAAATATAACCCACTTTCCCTTGCTAAGCTATGAACTTACCTGCAAGCTAGTGTCTAATAATTGTGAATAAAACAATATTGTCTTTCATATTTATCCTAGGAGTGAACCAAAGATGCATGGAAGTGACAGGTAAATAGAGTCATGCGGTACAGACCCATTCAGTCTGTACTGAACTATTACACTAATCCCATTTTCCAGCACTTGGCCCATAGTCTTACAGAGTCAGAGTGTCATAGAGTCATAGAGTAATACAGCATGGAAACAAGCCTATCGGCCCAAACTGGTCCATGCTGACCACGGCACCCACTCAGCTAGTTCCAATTGTGTGTATTTGGTCCAAATCCCTCTATACCCTTCCCATTCATGTTACCTATCCAAGTGTTTTTAAAATGTTGCTATTGTACCGGATTCAACCATTTTTTTTCGGCAGCACATACCATAAACACACCACTCTCTGCATCTTGAATGTTGTAATATTACATGCCCTCATGCAAATACGTTTTAAAGGATGTGAGGCTGCCCACCTCAACTCCCAGGCGGTGCAGTCCCAACCCTACCACTTCCCCGAGTCCCATTGTAAACCTCCAGCTCCTCACCTTAAATGATGGTCCTTCCCAGCAACCAATTGCTTTTGGGTGAGAGCTGGAGTTCAAAACTATATTCGCCTCATTCTGGAATTTCACATTGGAAAAAAGTCTTTCTAAAATGTTACTCTGAGCAAAATACCGAAGATAAAAATTAAAAATCAATTATTGCTCTTGAAATAATTTTTGTTCATTTTCTGATGCTGAACTTTCTGTAATCAGCAAAGTTCTTAGTTTTATCGCCTTGTGTCCCCACCTCAATGGCGTGTGGGCACGACATGACATTGAAGTCTTCTTCCATCACCTGTGATTCCATGTTGATTTCTTTGGACCAGAGTCCTCACCCCTTCCCACAGATCCCTTCATCCCCCTCTGATATTCTCTCCCCCCACCTAGACTCCTCCATCTGGCCTTTTTACCTGCACTTGACCTTTTCATTCAGAACTGTCGATGTGGCATTGATCACCTTAATTTCTCTGCACCCCCACCGATCTCCCTCTGAGCTGATTGCATTCCATTGTCTCAGATCCAACCCTAACTTTATCGTCAAGCCTGCCAACGAGGTTGATGTCATTGTTGTCCGGTGTTCTAATCTCCACATTGCAAAGGCTGAGGGCCAACTCTCAGATGTTACGTCCTGTCTCCCCCTGACCATGGTCCCACTATGGAACACCAGGCTACCATGTCCATAATGGTTACTAATCTCATTTCTGCCTGTCATCCCCTCCACAGCTTCCAAGGTCATAGTCTCTCAACCCCACACAGCCCGCTTCTACCTTCTTCCCAAATCGACAAGCAGGACTGCGCGGGCAGACCCATCATTTCATGTCAAAGATGTGGCCTTGGGTACCCGCATGGGCCCCAGTTATGCCTGTCTTTTTGTGGGGAATGTGAGAAATTCCTTGTTCCGGTTCTACTCTAGCTCCAACTCAGAACTATTTCTCCACTGCACTAATAACACAATTGGTGCTGCTTCCCTCTTTGATTTAGAATTGGAAAGCTTCATCAATTTCACTTCCAATTTCCATCCTGCTCTCACCTTCACCTGGTATATCTCTGACTCCTCTCTTCCCATCCTCAATGTCTCTATTCCCTTTCTAGGGATAGACTGGGCACTAATATTTACCGACTCCTACAGTAACCTTAACTATGCATCCTCATACCCTGCTTCCATTCTCCCAGTTCCATCATCTCCATCGCACCTGTTCTGATGATGCCATCTTCTACAAGGGGGCGTCCAGAATGTCCACCTTCTTACTCAACCGGGGTTTCCGCAGCATCGTAGTTGACAGGACCTTCAGCCATATCTGACCCATTTCCCCCATTTTGGCGCTCACTCCCTCTCTTCCCTCCCATAACAGCGATAGGATCCCCCTTGTCCTCACCGGCCATCCCACCAACATCCCAAATCCAGAGGAGCATTAGCTGATATTTCCATAATTTCCAGTGGGATGTCACCACCAGACACATAGTCCCCTCCCCTCCTGTCCTCCTGTCCCTTGTCAGCCTTCCACAGGCACTATTCCCTCTGGGATACCCTGGTCCCTATGCTCCTCCACTCCCAGCAACATCCCCCCACCCCAACCCGGTCCCCGCCCTCACAGCCTCACGGCACCTTTCCCTGCATTTGCAAAAGGTGCCTGTTCACCTCCTCCCTCTTCAGTATCCAAGGGCTCAGGTACACCTTCCAGGTGAAGCAATGCTTAACCTGCACTTCACTCAATGTAATCTACTGTTTTTGCTGCTCATAATATGATCTGCTGTACAATGGGGAGACGAAACACAGACTGGATGATCATCTACATTCTGTAATCAAAAATGACCCTGTGCTTCCTGCTGCCTGTCACTCCCCTCCGTTCCCTGGCCAACATCCCTGTCTCAGGCTAGCTGCAGTGCTCCAGCGAAGCTCAGCATAACTTAAAAGGATAGCATCTCATTTTTCCACTTGGGCACCCTGCAGCCCCCTGGACTCAATATCGATTCAACAATTTTAGGGCCAGAGTCACCTTCGCCCATGCCCTTACTCTGACCCCAATACACCATGCCATGTTGTTATCACATGATCTGCTATTACGCACAACCCATTGTTAGTCATTGATGATCCTTATTAGCAGCTTCTCTTCCTCCCCAGATCAGCATCACCCATTCCCTTTGACTGCTGTTCTCTCTCAAATATAACAGAGAAATGTGGATGTTGGAGATCTGAACCAAAAATAGGAATTGGCTGGACAAACTCAGCAGACCTGGCAGCATCTGTGGAAAGTTCAGTGACTCTTCAGTAGAATTGATGAAGAATTCTGATGAAGAGTCACTCAACCTGAGATGTTAACTCTGATTTCTCTCCATAGATGCTGCCAGACCTGAAGAATTTTACCAGCAATTTCTATTTTTATTGTAGTTTTCTCTCTCTGGGCTCCATCTCCACCTATCATTCCTCTCTTTCTCCCGCCAACCTATCTTATGCATTTAAAAAAAACAACCTTTGCCTAGCTGCAAAAATAGAAATTGCTGGAAAAGCTCAGCAGGTCTGGCAGCATCTGTGGAGATAAATCAGAGTTAATGTATTTGAAAATGTTAATTCTGATGTTTTTCCACAGATGCTGCCAGACATTAGATTAGATTAGATTACAGTGTGGAAACAGGCCCTTCGGCCCAACAAGTCGAAGGGCCTGTGGGCGGCACGGTGGCACAGTGGTTAGCACTGCTGCCTCACAGCGCCAGAGACCCGGGTTCAATTCCCGACTCAGGCGACTGACTGTGTGGAGTTTGCACATTCTCCCCGTGTCTGCGTGGGTTTCCTCCGGGTGCTCCGGTTTCCTCCCACAGTCACAAAGATGTGCGGGTCAGGTGAATTGGCCATGCTAAATTGCCCGTAGTGTTAGGTTAAAAGGGGTAAATGTAGGGGTATGGGTGGGTTACGCTTCGGCGGGTCGGTGTGGACTTGTTGGGCCGAAGGGCCTGTTTCCACACTGTAAGTAATCTAATCTAAAGTCCACACCGACCCGCCGAAGCGAAACCCACCCCTACCCCTACATTTACCCCTTACCTAACACTACGGGCAATTTAGTATGGCCAATTCACCTGACCCTGCACATCTTTGGACTGTGGGAGGAAACCGGAGCACCTGGAGGAAACCCAGGCAGACACGGGGAGAACGTGCAAACTCCACACAGTCAGTCGCCTGAGGCGGGAATTGAACCCGGGTCTCTGGCGCTGTGAGGCAGCAGTGCTAACCACTGTGCCACCGTGCCGCCCATAAATGCAGCCCACATGCTGAGCTTTTCCATCAATTTCTATTTTTTTGTCTCTGATTTGCAGAATTTGTGGGTTTTTACACTTTTCCGAGCTACTATCAGTTCTGAAGAAAGGTCACTGGATCCAAAATGTTGACTCCGTTTCTTTCTCCCACGATGTTGCAGGACTTGCTGAATTTCTCCAGCAATGTTTGCTCTTGGTTCAGATTTCCAACATTGGCAGCTGTTTGTTTTTGTTTTGTGAAATGATTGGGACAGCAGTCTCACAATCTACTGACTGCACTACCGATGTTGTGTAAAGGTGCTCAGTAATTGAATTGAATTGAATTTATTGTCACGTGTACCGAGGCACAGTGAAAAGCTTTGTTTTTTGAGCAATACAGGCAGATCACAGAACTAAGTAGCATAAAGAAATAAATAATAGGTTAACAGCAGCAAAAACAAAAGCGCAGGTATAGGCGAATGTTAAGGGTTTGTGCATCAGTTCAGTATTCTGACAACAGTAAGGTAGAAACTGTTTTGAAATCGGCTGGTGCATGTGTTCAGGCTTCTGTACCTTCTCCCTGATGGTAGAGGTTGTAGAAAATCATTGCCAGGGTGGGATGGATCTTTGAGAATGCTGGCGGCCTTTCCTTGACAGCGGGCCTGGTAGATGGATTCTATAGATGGGAGGTTGGCCTTTGTGATTTCCCAGGCCAAGTTCTCCACTCTCTGTAACTGTGTCCGATCTTGAATGGTACAGTTGCCATACCAGGTAGTGATACATCCAGATAGAATGCTCTCAATGGCGCACCTATAAAAGTTGGCAAGGGTATTCGCTGTCATGCCAAATTTCCTCAACTGCCTGAAGAAGAAGAGACGTTGTTAACCAGTGCATCCACATGAAGAGTCCAAGAAAGCTTGTTGTGGACA
Source organism: Chiloscyllium plagiosum (assembly GCF_004010195.1). NCBI lineage: Eukaryota > Metazoa > Chordata > Chondrichthyes > Orectolobiformes > Hemiscylliidae > Chiloscyllium > Chiloscyllium plagiosum. Next base: position 75,746,281 of record NC_057724.1, on the reverse strand, counting down.
ATTACTCCCAGGAGTTTGACCTCTCCACTCATTCCACCTCTGTGCTGTTAATGTGTAGAGGGAGGGCATCCTGCCGAAAGTCAATAATGAGTTGTTTGGTTTTGCCAGCATTGAGAGCGAGGTTGTTCTCTAAGCCTTAGCGACACTTTTTTGCTTGTTCCATTAAAACAAAATAAATGTTTAGTTCACTGATGAAAGTTTCAGTACGAAACTGATCTTTCTGTGGTGTGAAATTAACATGAGAGCAAAATGGCACTCATCTACCATCGCCATTTCAGAATTGATATAACTGGGTCGAGTGAAGATGTGCAACTTGTTCTTTTCAGAACAGAGAGAGATGCAACAAGAAGTCAAATTTTGAATGAAAATCACAGTGACATAAGGGTCAAAAGCACTTGTATGAAATTCCCCTTTCAGCAGCAGTTTTAATGTGATGTGCTAACCCACTTATCTTAAATGGCTCGCAGTAAAAATGTGAATGTAGCAATTTCATAGAAACTCATTAAGCCTTGGTACACTAATACCACACAGCATGGTTTCACCCTGAGGTGCAAATCGGTTGCAAAATAGAAGCTGTGTGATGAAAGGAGTTGTTTAAAGATTAGATTTGTTACTATAAAACAATACATAATAAGGTCTGGTACACAAAGGTTAGATTTTTAAATACTGAATCCAAGGTGTTCTGATTACTTGAAGTGTTTTATCTCCAAAAAATGTTGACCTAATAATTTATTTCATATTAGAATATGTACTAACAGAAACAGAAATAAACCCAATTCAGTTGGTTGAAAACTGAGAAGTTTATGGTTGAAATAAAGAGACCTCAGTTAAAATTCCAGTCTTGATTGACTTTCATACTTGACTTGTCTCAAAGACAAATTCCACCAGTTCCCAGCAGGGAAATTAGAAAGTAACACTTTGCATTTTATTGAACAAGAAGTAATAAGGAAAACTCATATCACAGAACTGCGTGAGCTGGTCACAGAACAGTCGTGATAATAGCCTTGAGTTTGCAATTAGATTGATGAGACCTCCCGTTTGAAAGCTGGGGAAAGAGAATGATGGACAGAAGCAGTCAAATTGCAAGACAAAGTTCTCCCCTGACTCTTGGCTCTCACTCCCTCAACCAATATCACTAAATCAGATCATCCAATAACTTACTTCATTGCCTTGTGGCAAATTGCCGTGCGTGAAACAGCTGCCATGTTTCTTACATTACAACAGCAACTGCACTTTATTGCCTGTAATGTTCTTTCAACCGTCTTGGGCTATGAAAGGTGCAAGATAGATTCAAATCTATTCTTTCCAAGTGTCCGCTTCTTATTTCAAACTAAACCTTATTATTTTTTTGTTTGCTTGTCAGGAGTGTGATTTATCGGTCAAAGTACAAAAAAATGTATCACAGACACTTTTGGTTTGATGCAGCATGAGATTTAGAAACCTGTTAGTAGTTTATCCAAGGCTGTTGTATAAATCTATCAAAAGCTCATGTCCTGAATCATGATGCATTAAGCCCTTCTTACATTGAGAACTTTAATCTATTCTTATTGATGTCTGAATAAATCTACCTCTTCCTGAAGCAACCGTTTTCTTGTTCATGTGGGGAGTCGGAAATGTGGTCTCATTAATACAAATTGTTCTGATCTACATTGGGTGGAATTGGTGGATTAGTGTTTCCTTCTATCACAGTTAATTACGTTAAAACATTGTCAGAGTGATTTTTTTTTCACTGTAGATTAGTTGTTTTAGGTTCTGATTTAATAAAGTGCATTTTTTAAACATATAAGATGCTGGGATTCAGAAGCAGTGAGAAACAAGGCATTCAACATTTATAGGTATGATAAGTGAATTAATGTTCTAACTGTGGATGCTTCATCAACTGTGAAGGATATACAGGGGAGCATTTTTTAAAAACCTGTTGAAAGATCATTTAGAAACTCCTGCACTCCTCTATTTAAAAAAAATACACCTAACAAAGGAAGGAGATGCAATAAATCAGACATTCACTTGAGTGGAGTTTGAATCCAGAACCTTATTCAGAAGCATTATATTGAATTCCCACACATGAGTGTGTGGGTGAATGAGTAATGCAACACGATGAACACATGCAATAGGCAGAATTGTATATAAACTACAGAAATCAAAACCAAAAGAACAGCGGATGCTGGAAATCAGCAACAACAACAGAAATTGCTGGAAAATCTCAGCAGGTCTGGCAGCATTTGTGGAGAGAAATCAGAGTTAACATTTCAAGTCAAGTTCTGAAGATGGGTCACGGGACCTGAAACATTAACTCTGATTCTCCTCACAGATTCTGTCAGACCTACTGAGCCTTTCCAGCAATTTCTGTTTTTGTTTGTAAACTACGCATCTTAGTGTATAAGATAAAAGTAGAAAAGTGGATGCGTTGGTGATTATTTTCCAGAGTTCGATAGATTCAGGATCAGTTCCTGCGGATTGGAGGGTGGCTAATGTTGTACCACTTTTTAAGAAAGGAGCAAGAGACAAAGCAGGAAATTATAGACCAGTTAGTCTGACCTCAGTGGTGGGAAAGATGCTGGAGTCAATTATAAAGGATGAAATTGCAACATCTGGATAGCAGTAACAGGGTAGGTCAGAGTTAGCATGGATTTACGAAGGGGAAATCATGCTTGACTAATCTTCTGGAATTTTTTGAGGATGTAACAGTCTGACCACAGTGGTGGGAAAGATGCTGGAGTCAATTATAAAGGATGAAATTGCAACATATGGATAGCAGTAACAGGGTAGGTCAGAGTTAGCATGGATTTACGAAGGGGAAATCTTGCTTGACTAATCTTCTGGAATTTTTTGAGGATGTAACTCTGAAGATGGACAAGGGAGATCCAGTAGATGTAGTGTACCTGGACTTTCAGAAAGCCTTTGAAAAAGTCCCACATAGGAGGTTAGTGAGCAAAATTAGGGCGCATGGTATTGGGGGAAAAGTACTGACTTGGATTGAAAATTGGTTGGCTGACAGGAAACAAAGAGTAGTGATAAACGGCTCCATTTCGGAATGGCAGGCGGTGACCAGTGGGGTACCGCAGGGATCGGTGCTGGAACCGCAGCTTTTTACAATATGTATTAATGATATAGAAGATGGTATTAATAGTAACATTAGCAAATTTGCTGATTATACTAAGCTGGGTGGCAGGGTGAAATGTGAGGAGGATGTTAGGAGATTACAGGGTGACCTGGACAGGTTAGGTGAGTGGACAGATGCATGGCAGATGCAGTTTAATGTGGATAAATGTATGGTTATTCACTTTGGTGGCAAGAACAGGAAGGCAGATTACTACCTAAATGGAGTCAATTTAGGTAAAGGGGCAGTACAAAGAGATCTGGGTGTTCTTGTACACCAGTCAATGAAGGCAAGCATGCAGGCATAGCAGGTAGTGAGGAAAGCTAATAGCATGCTGGCCATCATAACAAAAGGGATTGAGTATAGAAGTAAAGAGGTTCTTCTGCAGCTGTACAGGGCCCTGGTGAGACCACACCTGGAGTATTGTGTGTAGTTCTGGTCTCCAAATTTGTGGAAAGACATTCTGGCTATTGAGGGAGTGCAGCGTAGGTTCACGAGGTCAATTCCTGGAATGGCGGGACTATCTTATGTTGAAAGATTGGAGCGACTGGGCTTGTGTACCCTTGAGTTTAGAAGACTGAGAGGGGATCTGATTGAGACATATAAGATTATTAAAGGATTGGACACTCTGGAGGCAGGAAATATGTTTCCGCTGATGGGTGAGTGCCGAACCAGAGGACACAGCTTAAGAATAAGGGGTAGGCTATTTAGGACAGAGATGAGGAGAAACCTCTTCACCCAGATAGTGGTGGGTATGTGGAATGCTCTGCCCCAGAGGGCAGTGGAGGCCCACTCTCTGGATTCATTTAAGAAAGAGTTGGATAGAGCTCTCAAGGATAGCGGAATCAACGGTTATGGAGGTAAGGCAGGAACAGGATACTGACTAAGATCATCAGCCATGATCATAATGAATGGTGGTGCATGCTTGAAGGGCAGAATGGCCTACTCCTGCACCTATTGTCTATTGTCTGTTGTCTATTGTCTAAAAGAGACTGAACTGATTCATGAATGACAAGAATTGTGAAATGAAATAAAGATATTTGTTGGTCAGCCCTGATTCATTTCACCTGTGCGAAAGTATTCTTTCAGTTTGATCTCCCAAGCACTAGAATCCTTTCCTGAAATATCACTTCCACTCTGCAACTCCCTCTTAAGTTCCCTCTTAAAGCCTTTCCCTGACACCTTTATGGAATCAATGAAACATTCGGCAAAGTGGTGGCCATTCTGGCTATTGTATCTGTGCCAATCCTTTGTAAGAACAGTCATTCTTCATCCTACCATTGTCTATTTTCAGTAACACTAAGATCCTTACTCTCAAATGAAATAATGTGTTGAGTTAGCTTCCATCTCCTCTTTAAGTCGAGTATTCCACTTCGGGGAGGTTGTGACGCAATAGTAAAGTTATTGAATTACTACACCTGAACTCCAGGTTAATGCTCTGGAGAGCTGGCTGCACCCCACTCCAAGTGCCAGAGTTGAATTCAGTAATAGATCGTGAATTAAAAACTCACACAATGGTGTCCATGTTACTACTGTTGATCATTGTTAAAAAGTTCATCTGCTTCACTAATAACCTTCAGAAGAAGGTAATCTGCCATCCTAACCTGGTCTGGTTTATATGTGACACCAGACCGACAGCAATGTGATTCTTAACTGCTCTCTGAAATGGCCTAACAATCCTCTCAGTTAGGGGATGGGCAGGATTTGTACCCAAGTCAGTGATGCCCATGTCTCATGATCAAATAAAATAAAATCCCTTCTAGATGTGTTTCCAATAGTTTTGAGCTTGTAACCTCAGCTTATTGCTCCTTATCACCAAGTTGAATTGTTTTTTCCTGTTCAACTTTATCAAAGTTTCATATCAGCTTCCAATCTTCAGTGAGGTCATCTTTCATTCCAAACTTTTCCAACGCCTGCTCACAGTCTATCGTTCCTGGTAACATCTTGGAGAAGCTTTTCTGAGGCTGAGATAAAATTCCTAAGGTGTGGAGCTGCGAGTTGTCCCCAGTCCACCAGCTGAGGCTGGACCAGTGACTCATAAAATCAATGTGTGATCTTCTTTGCTTTTACATTTGAATTCTCCATTTGTAAACTTGCGTAACTTGTGTTCTCTGGCAAACTTTTTTTTTGGGGGGGTGGTGATGGTGGGGGGGAGCTCGGTGGTTAGCACTGCTGCCTCACAGTGCCAGGGATCCAGGTTCGATTCCAGCCTCGGACAACTGTCTGTGTGGAATTTGCACATTTTCCACATGTCTGCGTGGGTTTCCTCCCACAGTCCAAAGATGTGAAAGTTAGGTGAATTGGCCAAGCTAAATTACCCATAGTGTTCAGGGATGTGTAGGTTAGGTGCATTAGTCAGAGGTAAATAAAGGATAATAGGGTAAAGCTCTGGGTGGGTTCCTCTTCTGAGGGTCATTGTGGACTTGTTGGGCTGAAGGGCCTGTTTCCACACTGAAGGGATTCAAAAATTCTGCTTGGTCACTTTCAGGAATTTGTACACAAGGTACTCTCTGCTCATCAACACATTTTAAAAGTTATGCTATTGAAGGTGTATTAGCCATTTGAGAATGTATCACATCCCACTTCATCATGTTGAACTCTGACTGTCATGCTCCTAACGGGTCATCCTCTGTATATCATCCTGAAACCTCACCATAAACACCACTCCCTTCACCTGAATCCAGATGGTTTATAAAGAAAGGTTTCAAGCTTTCTGACCGAACTGTTCCAGTGTCGCTATCTCACTATGAAGTTAGTTTCAGGTGAGGTAAGCCTTTTCGAATTTCACTTTGCTCCTTTAGCTATTTCCTCTCTCCTCATTAAGAAAAGATTGAGATTGGCAAATTAGCCCTTTGACAGTTGAGTTGATTTATGTGGAAATCTACTCTGAAATGGGGCATTAAGCAGCAAATACAGAGAAATTTCAATTCCAAACAGCAGCTCTCACGTACAAGTATCAAAAATTTAATACTTTTAGTTTTTAATAAATTATTAATTCCCAGAATACGGCATGTTGCTGGCCGGGACAGTTTCCACTCTGAAACAGGATTTTGTCATTTCCAGGAGTGGCCAACCAATTGGAGGGCTGATAGCTCTTCAGTCTCAGCAGTGCCACCCAGAGTGATGGACATCAAGGGGACTGCAGCCACTTCTGGACCAGCTTCAAAAGAGCAGCCTCACAGTGCAGTTAAGTGGGGAAAGGACTCTCTGAGGCAAATTAGGTTGACCATGGTGCTGTGGAAAATAAAGGTGGGGGGTGGGGGGATGATGTCATTCATGAGGGCAGGAGTGAATCTTCCTGGTAGCCACACACACAGAAGACAACGGCCACAAATTCACTGGGACAGCACAACAATCACAGGACAAGCTAAACAGAGGACAGCTAGAGAATTTCTAGAAGCCTGGTACTCATCCCCAGACTTTATCAATAAGCACATGGACCTAGACCCAATATATCGGCCTTTTCAACGAACTACTGGAACCAGCAACCGGACGCAGCAGGAATGGAACCAAATAAATTCCAGAAAGCACAGTACAGCAGCATTTCACAGGATGCTCCAAAGCCCAGAAGATGTCATAGACTCACAGTCATAGAGATGTACAACACGGAAACAGACCCTTCGGTCCAACCCCTCCATACCGACCAGATATCCCAACCCAATCTAGTCCCACCCACCAGCACCCGGCCCATATCCCTCCAAACCCTTCCTATTCATATACCCATCCAAATGCCTCTTAAAGTTGCAATTGTACCAACCTCCACCACTTTTTCTGGCAGCTCATTCCATACACATACCACCCTCTGCATGAAAACGTTGCCCCTTAGGTCTCTATTATATCTTTCCCCTCTCACCCTAAACCTATGCTCTCTAGTTCTGGAGTCCCCAACCCCAGGGAAAGGACTTTGTCTATTTATCCTATCCATGCCCCTCATAATTTTGTAAACCTCTATAAGGTCACTCCTCAGCCTCCGACGTTCCAGGGAAAACAGCCCCAGCCCGTTCAGCCTCTCCCTATAGCTCAAATCCTCCAATCCTGGTAACATCCTTGTAAATCTTTTCTGAACCCTTTCAAGTTTCACAACATCTTTCCGATAGGAGGGAGACCAGAATTGCACACAATATTCACCTAGACAGGGCACAAAATGTCTGCAGATCAATTTCCCAGCTCAGCAAACATTCCCACAACCATGATAATGAATTTTCTGGATGGATCTCCCTTTTCCATTGGGAGCACCCTCTCTTGAAATGCAGGATTGCTGATTCAGAGGCACACCACACCCCAAATCTTCAAGGTTGCTGCCTGGTTTTTCTAGGTGCCACAGCTAGTACTGTGGCTGTCTCAACTCTTGTCAAACCATTGGCAGCTTTGGAAACAGAACTTAATGGTGGCAACGATTGTGCTAACCACATGGAGGCCTGCCAGCAACATCTATCCTACAGTTGATAAAGTACCAGCAGAGGGATAGTGCCAGGCAAATCTATCCCAACAATGCAAATCAATGTTCCATTCCCACCAACCCTCACTCCTCACCTCCATGCCCTCAACCTTCAGACTACACACAGGAAGCAAGTAAATTCTAGTCAGAAGGAACATCACAATCTTCAATAATATTTGTCCATTCACGCTGTCTCAGTCCACAAGGCAGTGCGCTGGTAATCATTAAAAATGTAAAAAATGTAATCAAAATATCTCAAATCCCCAATTTGTCTTACTCTGTAACTCAGATAGAATGGAACATTTGTCAGTTATTTAAAAACATTGTTTTTAACCACTGGCAGAACAGAAACACAAATTAAAGAATAGACAATAGACAATTGGTGCAGGAGTAGGCCATTCTGCCCTTCGAGCCTGCACCGCCATTCAATATGATCATGGCTGATCATCCTTAATCAGTATCCTGTTCCTGCCTTATCTCCATAACCCTTGATTCACAATCCTTGAGAACTCTATCCAACTCTTTCTTAAACGAATCCAGAGACTGGGCCTCCACTGCCCTCTGGGGCAGAGCATTCTACACACCCACCACTCTCTAGGTGAAGAAGTTTCTCCTCATCTCTGTCCTAAATGGTCTACCCTGTATTTTTAAGCTGTGTCCTCTGGTTCGGCACTCACCCATCA
>NC_057724.1:75721636-75735391 GCF_004010195.1 Chiloscyllium plagiosum | reverse complement strand
CCTCTTTCCACCTATCGCATTTCCGACGCCCCTCCCCCAAGTCCCTCCTCCCTACCTTTTATCTTAGCCTGCTGGACACACTTTCCTCATTCCTGAAGAAGGGCTTATGCCCGAAACGTCGATTCTCCTGTTTCCTGGATGCTGCCTGACCTGCTGCGCTTTTCCAGCAACACATTTTCAGCTCTGATCTCTAGCATCTGCAGTCCTCACTTTCTCCTCAGTGAGATATTGTCATTCAGTTCTTATCTGGTTTCTTTAGACTCTTTAATGAGTAGCCACTTTTCAGGCACACCATTTCAAAGTCTTGCATTCACTGGTTGAAAATTCACCCTTCCAGTGTGTTATTTTTCCTTTCCAGTCAGGGAACTTACAGACAGGGAGGACAGCTAGCTGCTTGGGCATTTCTTCTCACTATACAGAAGGGACAGAGAGAGAGAGAGAGAGAGAGAGATGTTTTATCCTCTCAGGCTGGACATTTAGTCCTGTGTTGTCGAAGCACAAAGCTGTAGCCACTTTCCCAGGAATTAATCAAGAAGTAGTTACTATGTTGGGTACTCTGAAACTTGCACTAAAATTGGTTTAAAAAAATCAATCAAAAGTCTGTCACTGGGTAAAACTGCCTCTAGAAATGCACATTTAGACCTGATATGTCTAGCATCCTCTTCCACTCTTTAAACAGTGATGTTGCCGATACTAAACACAATGTGTTCTGGGCCCACACACAATATCTTCTTTTACAATCTCTTGGTCTAAAGCAATATCTATTCCTATTTTTAAGTGCACAGTCCAACTCATAAATGTGGTCTTCACATTGGAATGTCTGTGTTGCTGGGAAGGGTAAAAACAATGACTGCAGATGCTGGAAACCTGAGTCTGGATTAGAGTGGAACTGGAAAAGCACAGCAGGTCAGGCAGCATCCGAGGAGCAGGAAAATCAACGTTTCAGGCAAAAGCCCTTCATCTGGAATATGTTGCTGGGAAGGCCAGCTTTTATGGCTCATAATTTGTTGGAGGTAATTTAGATGACAGAAGGAAAACTAAACAAAGATGCTGAAGATCTGGAACAAAAACAGATCACATCAACATGTAACCCTATCCACCTTGACCAACCTCTCTGTCTCAGATGTGCTGCACCATTCCAGTCAGATTCAGCACAAACTAGATGTTCTATTCTTAGGGGCTCTGCAGCCTGAGGACTCAATATCAAGTTCAGCAATGTGAAAGCCTGAACACATTCTTCCATGTCCTTTACCCACCCAGGTCTAGTCATCACATGGGCTGTTTTCATCACAACCAACCCTTTTTCACCTACTCATTGTTCCCTTTATCATCTCTTCATCCTCCCTAACTTACTATCAACCATGCCTCTGTCTGCCTAACTTTCTTTCCCTCTCTCTCTCTCCGCGTTCTGTCTCTACCTACCTACTCATTCAGTTCCCCCAAACTCAATGTCATCAGAATATAAACCACCTTTTTCCTAGCTGTGAAGAAGGATCACCAGATTCAAAACATTAATAGAAAGAAGACTTCTTTTCACAAAATCAAGTTTCAAATTACAATATTTGGTATCAGTAGCTTCCTTCATCACCATTTTCTGTTTGAAAGAATGAAAGCCCACTGATGCCTCTTATCATATGATCTATAGGTTGTTCGTAATGTACAATGTTGAATTTGTGCAAGTGTTTTCTGGTCAGATAATGGTCCCAAAATGATTGCTCCCATGATTGAATTTGCCTCCATTACACATTCAGCAGCACCAGTTTAGCTCAGTTGACTGGATTGTTTGTTTACAGGCCACTGTGATGCTAACAGATTGGGTTCAATTCTAATCACTGGTTAGAGGTTACCCTGAAGGACTTTTCGTCTCAACCTCTTCCCTTGCTTGAGGTCTGGTGGCCATCAGGTTAAATCACCATCAGTTGCTTTTCTCTCCAATGAGAGAGCAGCACCTATAGTCTGGTAAGACTATAGCAACACAACAACTCACTCAGGCAGTGTACCATATCCTAACAACCTAAATGCGCAAAGCACATTTTCCACAAATCACTATTGTTTCTTCATTCAAATCAACATTTTTTTGTTCTCTAGCCTTACACCAATGAGAATATTGTTTCATGTCTACCCTGTCTAGACCTCTGTTGATTTTGAATATTCTGATCAAATCCCCTCTACGGAACCAACCCCGGTCTTTCCAAACAAAACGGGAGCTCTTCACTCATTTGGGTCAATCATTTTGATATCCTGTTGAATGTTTCTACTCAATTCCTGAAGTGTCACTCCCAGCTAAGACACAATACTCCATGTGAGGGTGAACCAGTGTTTTATACAAGTTTGTCATAACTTCCTCGCTTTTGTACTATATGAGCCTATTGCAAATGGCCGGGTTACCAGATGATTTATTAACCACTTTCTCAACTTGCCATACCACTTTCAATGATTTATACACCATTACACCCATTTCCCTCTGCTCTTTCCTGCAGTTCTTTTAGAATTGTACCATTATTTTGTGTGTTCCATTCATGTTCTCCCTCCCAAAATGAATGATTTCACATTGATCTACATTAAATTTAATCTCCCGGATGCCTGTAAATTCCACCAATATTTTGAAGTTGAACACCAGGCTTTTCATAGTTCACACTGCTTGCTGGTTTTATGTTATTTGTAAATGTTAAAATTGTACCCTCTACTCAAATTTCTCGACTATTAATATAAATAAGAAAAGACAAGGGTCGCAAATTTGACCCCACGGTAAGCATTAATCAGTGTAAAAAAAAAGCAGTTTGTAGCACTGAATTCTTTTTCAATAATTTTGACCTGAGTATGCCAGTGAGGAATTATATTTTGTTCGGTTTGATTGCAATCACATAGAAACACCTGTGTAAGGAAGTATAGCCATTAGGCCGAGGTTCAGATTGTCGGGTTCTGATTTACAGTTGTCTGTATGGCCTAAGTAAATGTAAACTCTGATTGACAATTGCGAAGGTGCTATGAGGTAAAAATATTTTACTCATGGACACAGCTATGTTTTATCCTGGTTTAGTTACTCAGTCAGTCTCATATCTACATGACTATTGCAATGTAAGGTCTGTGACTTTTAAGTAGGTTAAGATTATTTGTTCTTGAGTTCGCATTCTTGAATTTGAACCCATGGCAAATGACTTCTCTATGTATTTGAAGGAGTTGAATCATTAATGTGTAAGTAGTTCTGTAGTCGTGGTGATTTATTTTAAAACAAAGTGTGAGGTAAAGAGTTCCTGAAGAGTAATAGGTTTTCTTTACTTTGGGAGAATTTTAAAAACCTACAAAGTCAACTAAGGCAATGCCTTAGGTTCCAGTTTACAAGGTCAATGCCTGATTTTTTTTTTATATCAGTGTGAAACATCCATAGCTTGATAAAAAGGGTGCAGCAGTACAAATGTTAGGATACGATTACAACGTGACATTGACAGGATGGGTTATTGGGCAAAACTACGGCAGATGGATTTAAAATCTAAATAAGTGTGACAATATTTGTTTGGACTGAGAAAGGACAGGATCAGAGTATTTCCCAGATGGTATGAAGTTAAATACTGTGGATGTCCAAGGAGACTTGGGGCTCATTAAAATGCCATGATTTTCTGCTTAACTTCTGAAATGGGCTTTGACCCATTTAACAATCTTGTGTCTCAAAAGCCAAAACAATACCGTTAAACCACAGTTCCAATTGTACACTCATCTCAGGATCTTGATGTTTAATTATTCAAAGACTGTAGGACAGGCTGAATTGACTAATTCCTCTTGTCCTGTCATTTAGATGTCTTCCACCATTTCTGATGCCATAGTTTTGTCCATTAACCTCGATTATCAATATGGCTTTGTAATCTTATCCTATTATCTATACTGCCATACCCTTTTATCAAGCTATGGATGTTTCACACAAATAAAAAGAAAAGAAATATCAAGCCCTGACTTTCTAAACTGGAACCTCAGGCATAATTGTTGACTTTATAGGTTTGTAAAATTCTCCCAAAGTAAAGAAAACCCATTACTCTTCAGAGAGTCTTTACTTCACACTTTGTTTTAAAGTAAATCACCATGACTACATAATAACTTACACATTAATGCTTCAACTCCTTCAAACACATATAAAACTCATCTAAATATTTGTATGCTGGTCTTTTGCAACTACTGAACATAAGAACTAGGAGCAGCAGTTGGCCATCTGGCCCTTCGAGCCTGCTCTGTGACTCAGTAAGGTCAGGGCTGGTCTTTTCATGTTCTCATCTCCACTTACCCACCCAATATGAGGTGGGGAAAGAGAGAAATGGTTTATTTAAACCATTGTGTGCATTAGTTATGAAACGAGTGGTAAAACAGTTGCCACTATTTAATGCTGACACATTTGTGATAATGGCTAAGGAGGAAGCTCATTCCAATCTCTCAGGAGTAGCAAGGTGCCAGCAGTATGTGTGCGATCTACAAGGTTCACTTCAGGAACTAACCAAGGCTCCTTTAGTGGTTCAGCTAAACAGAGGGCCTCCTCCATATCGAAGGACATTGGCAGCAGATGCATGGGAATATCACCATCAGCAAATTCCCCTCCATGCCACATAATGTCTTGACTTGGAAATATATCACATTTTTCAGTTTGAAGGGGAGGAACTTAAGCTGGAAATGCCAACTGTGTGTTAAGTTTAAGTAAAGGTGATAACAACGGAATCCTGATTCCATTTGGTGAGGTGACACACGAGCTGGACAAACAAGAAATGGACTACATGATAAACAGTATGACCCTGGGCAACACTGAGGATTAGCGGGACCTTGGTGCGCATATCCACGCGTCCTTTAAGGAGACATTTGGTATGCTTGACCTTTGTTAGCCAAAGCATAGAATCTAAGAGCAGGAACTGTATAAATCTTTGGTTAGGCCACAGCCAGTGTATTTTATACATTTATGGAATCCACATTTTGGGAGGGATGTGATTACACTGACAAAGATGCAGAAAAAATTTACCAGGATGTTGCCTGCACTGGAGAGTTTTATCCATGAAGAGAAATTGGACAGACATGGGAATTTTCCTTGGAACGGAAAAGACTGACAGGACATGATTAAGATGTATAAAATTAAAAGAGGCACAAATAGTGGAAACAGGGAGAAACCAGTGCTCATTGATGGAGGAATTAATGATATTTGATGAGTGATATATCAATGGTGGAGGAAGTATGGACTTAAAATAAGGGGCAGGATTTAGATGAGATGTGAGGAAAGAATTCATACCCAGAGAGTGTTGGGAATATTGAACCCACTGTCTGTCAGGGTGGGAGAGGCAGAAACCTTCAAAACATTTAAGCAGCACTCCAATGTGCCCTTGCAATGCCTAGGTGTACCTAAATATGGGCCACAAGCTGGAAAGTTGTGGGTTGTTTTTGATTAGCACAGACTTAGAACATAGAACATGACAATGCATGTGCAGGTCCTTCAGCCCTCAATGTTGTGCCGACTTGTGAAAACAATCTGAAGCCCATCTATCCTACACTTTTCCATTCTCATCCATATGACTATCCAATGACCATTTAAATGCCCTTAAAGTTGGCAAGTGTACTACTGTTGCAGGCAGTGCATTCCACGCTCCTTCTACTTTGAGTAAAGAAAGTACTTCTGACATCTGTCCCATATCTATCACCCCAAAATTTAAAGCTATGTCCCCTCGTGCTAACCATCACCATTCAAGGAAAAAGGCTCTCCCTATCCACCCTATCTAACCCTGTGATTATCTTATATGTCTCAATTAAGTCACCTCTCAACCTTCTTCTCTCCAACGAAAACAGCATCAAGTCCCTCAGCCTTTCCTCGTAAGACCTTTCCTCCAAATCAGGTAAATCTCCTCTGAAAACTTTCCAAAGCTTCCACATCCTTCTTATAATGCAGTGACCAGACTGTACACAATACTCCAAGTGCGGCCGTACCAGAGCTTTGTACGGCTGCAGCATGATCTCATGGTTCCAAAACTCAAACCCTCTACTAATAAAAGCTAACACACCATTTGCCTTCTTAACAACCCTATCAACCTGAGTGGCAACTTTCAGGGATCTATGTACCTGGACACCAAAATCTCTCTGCTCACTACACTACCAGGAATCTTACTATTAACCCAGTACTCTGCATTCCTGTTACTCCTTCCAAGGTGAATCACCTCACACTTTGCCATATTAAACTCCATTTGTTATCTTTCAGCCCAGCTTTGCAGCTTATCTATGTAACTCTGTAGCCTACGACATCCTTCATCATTATCCACAGCTTTACAGGCCTTAGTGTCACCCGCAAATTTACTAACCCATCCTTCTACGCCCACAACCAGGTCATTTATAAAAATTAAAAACATCAGTGGCTCCAGAACCAATTCTTGCAGTACATCAGTAGTAACTGAACTCCAGGATAAATATTTGCCATTAACTACCATTAATCTTCTTTCTGCTGGATGGGCCTTCTTCAACTTGATGGGTCAAAGGGCCTTTCTTGGTGCTGTAGACATCTGTGACTCTGTGTATGAAGGCAGAGTTAGCTCTGGTGGGTTAGGGAGCAGTATAGCAGCAAAGATGGTTGAGGGACAATGGCATACCTCTAGGAAAATAGCTGATGATGCACAGTAAAGATTTATTCCAATGAGAAAGAACAATTTTAAGATAAGTCAACAATGGTTAACCACAAAAATTAAGGAAATACCAGATTGAAAGAAAAATATATAAAATGTGGCAAAGATTATTGTTAAGCCAGAAGTTTGGGAAAGTTTTAAATCAATGTATAATCAGTAAGGGAATCAAGTTTTACAGAGAAAAGAGCAGGACAATGAATTAAATGTTAGCAGACCAACAAAGGTAAAGTCTCAATAGTCCTACCAGACCTTACGGCTGCCCTCTCATTACTGAGAGATGGTAATGCTTTAACCGAAGGGTCACCTCAGGGGCAGTGAGAGATTGAGATGAAGAGTCCTTCATGATATCCTCAGCTGGTGTGGGAACTCAGCACATGGTGTTTTTGCATTACAAAGCAGCAATCCAGCCAACTGAGCTTGATCAGATCAGACACAATTTCATTGAATGGTGGAACAGACTTGATGGGCTGAATGGCCTACTTGTGCTCCTGTGTAGTGAATTGTAGGTAGGATTACAACATTTCAGAAAGCATTTGGGTAGGTACATGAATAGGAAAGGTTTAAAGGATCCCATTGCCCTTCCTATGACAGTCCTGTCAGCGCTGGAACAAGTCTGGTGAAATTTCATTGCAATCTCTCTTTGGCAATAATATTGTGGCACAGTGGTAGTGTCCCTATCCCATACCAATCAACCACACTACCCTGTGGCCCAACATTTTAACTCCCCCTCCCACTCAGCCAAGGACATGGAGGTCCTTGGCCTCCTTCACCGCCGCTCCCTCACCACCCAACGTCTGGAGGAAGAATGCCTCATCTTCTGCCTCGGAACACTCCAACCCCAGGGCATCAATGTGGACTTCACCAATTTCCTCATTTCTCCTTCCCCCACCTCATCACCCATTGTACTCTTTGCTACTTTCTCCCCAACCCAACCCTCCTATCATTTATCTCTCCACCCTTCAGGCTCCCTGCATCTATTCCTGATGAAGGGCTTTTGCCCGAAACATCGATTTTCATGCTCCTCGGATCCTGTCTGAACTGCTGTGCTTTTCCAGCACCACTCTAATCTAGAACCAGGGATATGTAACATCATCTCTGAACATGCAGCGCTCTGAAAGCTAGTGCTTCTAATTAACTCTGTTGGACTATAACCTGGTGTTGTGTGATTTTTAACTTTGTACATCTCTGAACAGGTTGATTAGAAAGTAGTTTTTAAAATAATAGCATGCTTCCTGAGATAAGGAGACCCAAGCTGTAAACAGTAATCTTGGAGCAGTCTATCCAGGATCCTGTACTGTTTTTATTAAATTAATTCACAAGATGTGCCTGGCACAGGCCAGGCCAGAATTTATTGAGAATCAGTCACATTGCTGTGGGTCTGGAGTGACATGTAGGCCACACTCGGTAAAGATAGTAATTTCTTCCCTTAGCGATAGCCTGGTGGGATTTTCAATGGATTGTTCATTCAGAGACACAGATAATGTAGTGGGGACCTGGGCTTGAATCCCACTATGACAGATTTGAATTCAATAAAAAGAAAATCTGGAATTAAGAGTCTAATGAGGATCAAACAGAAAAACCCATCTGGCTCACTCAGGTCATTTTGGGAAGGAAACTACCATCCTTAACTGGTCTGCACTACATGTGACTTCAGGCCCACAGTAATGTGGTTGATACTTAACTGCCCTCTGGGCAAATAGGGATGGGCAATAAATGCTGTCTGGCCAGTGATGCCCTTACCTCATAAGTGAATGAATTAATAAAAGAGAACATTAATGAACTGGATGGGATTTACTCCCCAGAGCAGTTGGCAATGATTTAATGATCAATATACAGCTCTTAATCTAGATTCCCTTCTTATTGAAGTTCAAAATCCACCACCTACCAGGGCAGGATTTGAACCTGGGCCCCCACCACATTTTGTGGCTTGATAGCCTGGTGATAATGCCATTAGGCCATCATATTCCCTTTCATTCAGTTGAAGAAAAACTTGAAGAATCAAGTTGCAAGGAATGGCAGCCTGTTTTCCAACTTGTTGAACTCTACCAGGCTCCTTCTGTCACCCACAAACCCTGGAAGAGGTTGTGTGACTGGTACTGCTACGTTATGGGCAGCAGTACTCATCAAGATCTCCTGCATCTAACCCTGGAGGTGGCCTCATAAGACATTTAAGTTATTACTAAATCCCTAAGGAGAATTCCTCACAGAATTCCAAGAGGCAGCATAGTGACTCATAGCGTCAGAGACCTGGGTTCGATTCCACCCTTGGATGACTGTCTGTGTGGAGTTTGTACATTCCCCCCCCCCCTCCCCCAACCGTGTCTCTGGGTGCTCTGGTTTCCTCTCACAGTCCAAGGAGTACAGATTAGGAGGCTATGGGGAAATGTAGGTTACGGCGATAGGGTTGGGGAGCTGGGTCCAAATAGGATGCTCTTCGGAGGATCGGTGTGAACTCAATGGGCCGAATGTCCTCTTTCCGCACTGTGGGGATTCTGTAGGGAAAGCCCATCCCAAGTTTCTCAGTGTAACTAGTGATGGGCAGTAAGTATCAACATTTCCAGTGGTGCCCACATCCCAAGAAAGGAATGGATTAGAAGCTGTGATCCAGCTCCTGCTGCTCCAATGAAACCTATCTGACCTTGTTCCTGAAGTGTACAGTCATTGTATTCAGGATGATAATAATGCAATGAAGGCAGCAGAACCCATGAGGCTGTCACTGCCAGTGTCAGTGCTGTGTCTGGGAGCTGTCACACAGATAACCTCGAAAAACAACGCAGTAAGCAAAGGGATTAGCATTGATTTACCATAAACAGCATCTGCGGCTCACAGGAATTTATGGAAGGGTCAGAAGTGATTCAGCAAGTGCAGAACAAGCTGGGGAATCTTTTTGCACAGAAACTAAATCAGGAATGCATGAAATGTCATCACCAGTACCAAACTGGTGACTGTATGTAGAGAGAACAATGATTCTTCGCTAGGTGACCTATTAACATCTGGCTCTTATTAACACACACACAAACAGTGCAGTCCTCACTAAGCTCTGTACCTGCCTTGCAGAATATAGAGAGACTGTTTAATGCAGGATATCAAGACACAAGCTGCTGCTAATGAGGATGGTGAAGTAAGAATCAAGATAAAACATGTACTTTGCACACACCAGCACAAAGCTGAAGCTGTCAATGCCAGAGACAAAGTGATGACTTAATATGTCCTCCCTTTGTTTTGCCAAAGTTGGATCTCAAAAGGAAACAATGCTAATGGAATGGAGATGGAATGTAGCAAAATGCGGACGCTATTGATTCACTTGTCCCATTATCGAATTAGATCATCACAGATTGATCAGAACATTAACTCCATTTACTCACCTTCGCTCCGTTTCCCATTCCCAATGAAAATACATTGACCTCACCCTGAAAGAAATGGTGCTACACTTTGCTGCAGCCTTTGGGTGGGGCTGGGGCAGCAGGAGTAGAGGTGGTGTGGGATTTCCATTCCCCCCCCCCCCATTTCCATGGAAAACATCTTGATTTTATCCCTCAATGTTTTCACTCTAGATTTTAGACTATACCTGTTATACAAGGCAGTATTTCTGAAAGACTAAATGTTGCATTAGCTCTACCCAATCTTAAAAGATCTCTCTGGAGAATGGGCAAGACTTATGTAAGGTTGCAAACAGGGACAGATATATCACAGATCCCTGCTTGGTGTAATTATGTCTAAGAAGTTATTGTTAATCAGAGCCACTGCCATGATGTTAGAAACAACATCTTGTTTCATGAAACAAATGCTTCTTCCTGTTACGACTCACTTATGGGTGGCTCAGTGGTTAGCACTGCTGCCTTATAGTGCCAGGGACCTGGGTTTGATTCCAGCCTTAGGTAACTGTCTGTGTGGCGTTTGCACATTTTCCCTGTGTTTCTGTATCCCACTGTCCAAGGATATGCAGATCAAGTGAACTGGCCGTGCTAAATTGCCCTTAGTATTAGGTGCATTAGCCAGAGGGAAATGGGTTGGGTGGGTTACGCTTCAGAGGGTCAGTGTGGACTTGTTGGACCAAATAGCCTGTTTCCACACTGTAGGTAATCCAATCCTGTATCACTGATAATTAGACAAGCTCTCTCAGAGAAGTAATGGGTACCAAACCACCTGTAGTTTTTGTGACCAGCGAAACCGTTTCTTCACATTAATTGTTAGCGATTTCATTTGCATCCCTTCTGAAATCTATGGCTGCACTTCAGCCCCATGCTCCTAATCTCGGGGTATCCTGTGTAGCAGGGGCAGGCACAGGGTGGGAAGCATTCTTGTTGGTTTGCTCCAGGGCTTAGCCAGAGTGGCCATGAACAGGTCCAGGCAGCTGGCCATGGATGGGGTCATAGTACACGTCCATCTGACTCTCTTTCCCTGTTATCTCTGTACTCAGGTGTCCATTGGGAGGGAGCATATTGTGTCTGCAAGCATGGTAGAAATGCTTTGTGCGCACCACAGGGGCTGGGATGTATCATTAACACCTGGACATTTTCTTTAACTGAGTAAATTTCCATTTACCTTTTATAAATTTCCATGAAACAATTGATTGTGTTTTTGTTATTGGCCCTCACCAGGGGCTGCTTAACCATTTGGAACATGTGTTATGTCCATTAGCAGTTGTACCAGGAATGCTGCACCCTGAGGGCTCAGACAGATTGTGAATTATGTATTTGTAACTTTTTAAGATTTGGAGATGCCGGTGTTGGACTGGGGTGTACAAAGTTAAAAATAACACAACACCAGATTATAGCCCAACAGGTTTAATTGGAAGCACCCTAGTGTCGCTCCGAAAGCTAGTGCTTCCAATTAAACCTGTTGGACTATAACCTGGTGTTGTGTGATTTTTAACTTTTTAAGGTGTGCCTTGAGGGCCAGTAGTGATGGAGTGCCCCTCTTCCAGGCCCTGTATGGAAAGGATGGCCTTACTTACAGTGTAAGAATTGAAGGACAATGTTCAAGTCAGGTCAACAGCATCAAAATGACCTTCTGCCTTCCTCGTGATAGACCTGCTCACTCCTCTATGCATTTAAACTAGGGTCATATACGGGGAATTAAAATAGGCCAGGCCTTGTGTCAACACTATAATCCTCATCAACTCTGACACACACACACACACGTACACAAATATATACATGCACACACATGAGCACATGCTTGCATACACATGCCTTAACACACACACACACAATTGTATCGACCATGTAAAACCTTCATCTATACCTGCCCTACAATGACCTCTTGTACTGGGTGAGGATGGAGGGCTAATATTCTAATTATAGCTGGACAAGTGATTTGATTCTGATTAGCCTCTCTTCATTGGTTTTATTCTCTAATCCCACCGCCCCCACTCTCCATTTATAAATTAATTATTTGGTTTGTTCAGCACTTGAATCTTGCTGGAAAGAGTTTTTCATTTTGCACTCTTGCCCCTAAGTGCATGATGAAATGCTTTGATGAAATTTGCTTTTTCTTCAGCGATAATTCATAAAATTGCATTTGCTTTTCCTGTGATATTTGTTATTCCTGTTTGAAGAGAAATCGGGGTCTTTGAACCACCTCTACCCGAGGTATTCTTTCTTTCTCGTGCACATTTCTTCTCTCTCCCCACCTCCCAATATGAATCGCATTTCTCAGTGTCAGCTCCATGTTAAATCTCTCTGTCCAGTTTGTCAACAAGGGGTGCCCTCATTAAATCACTGACTGTCATCTTCAGAGGCTGAACTGCTCTTTGCTTGTGTTTCAGATGCAAATGTTGATATGGTGCGATCTAAGGTGCAAGCAATCACCTCCTGTGCTGTGAGGATCCCAGCTCTCAGCCAAACTGTCTTTGCTCTTTGTGTTGCAACTGAACAGTGAATCAGATACAGTTGGCCATAATCAAAAATAAATTAGCACATTTCACTTCCTCAAAGGCAAAGAGCAGCACAAATTGGCTGACATATCCCCCCAATGGATATTAGGCTGCTGCTACAATGTTAGTCTGTCATCATTTTATCTGCCAGTAACATCGAACTAGTCATAGTTCAGTGTGTTTGCAGGTCCTGATCTAAGAGTTGGTGAATGTTTTACTGGCTGCCTGCATATTTCAATTCACCCTTCTTAAGTACTGCCCACTTGAGAATTAAAGGTAACAAGTCTTGCATTTATATAGCACTCTTCCCAAATTCAATATGACCTAAAGTGCTCTATACCCAATGAAATATGTTTAGAGTGCAGTCACTGTTACACTGTAGGACAAGTAGCAGCCAATTGGCATACAGCAAGCTCCCACAACCTCAATGTCCTAATGGTCAGACAATGTATTTTAGTCGCATTAATTGAAGGACAGATAGCAGATAGCTTCCCTTCTCTTCTTCCTAAGGATTACATGGAATCTAATTAATCCATCAAAGAGGACAGAGAAGGTCTCAACTTATCTTTCGTGCAGTGAAATATATCAGTTGAATAATGTCACCTACCCTGACAGCCTCAGGTTACCGCTGCAGGGATCCATGGTTACCGCTGCAGGGATCGGATTGGCCTTCCGGAAGGTGAACACACATTTCTCAGTGTCAGCTCCATGTTAAATCTGTCTGGCCCTGATGGTGGTCCCGTCAGTGCTCTCAGCTCCTGCGCGGACCAGCTGGTGGGAATATTTGCTGACATCTTTAACCTCACCTTACTATGATCTGAAGTCCCCACCTGCATCAAGAAGGCCATCATCATCCCAGTGCCAAAGAAAAATCACACAGCCTTCCTCAATGACTATCGCCTGGTGGTTCTGACCTCCATCATTATGAGGTTGGAGAACCGTGAAGCCCCTCTTTGAGTCCCCAGCGGACTAGTGGGAAAGAGTAAAAGGGAACATCAAGAGGTTCTTCATCCTCAAAGGTGTTCAGGAGGCGAGAGAGAGGCGGGGAAAACTGTCCCAGCTCCAGGAAAGTATGCAGAACCTGCTCCTGCTGCAGACGATGGGGGTGGATGTCACGGAGGACCTCAAGGAGGTGAAAGGCCAGCAAGCCTCGCTCTTTGCTTCGGAGGCCTCCAAGATAATCTTCCGGTCCAGGGTCCGCTCGGTGGAGCAGGACGAGACGTGCTCACGTTTCTTCATCCAGAA
>NC_057724.1:75690927-75719261 GCF_004010195.1 Chiloscyllium plagiosum | reverse complement strand
GAGACGGACATCAACTGTGCCTGGAGGATCATCAACTCAGTGAAGGACGCTCTCTGGGTGGTCCGAAACCTGCTGATCTTCCAGCTGAAGGAGTTGACCCCGACTGAGTGTTGCAGACTGGCACATTCCATGGTGCAGGACTACGTGTTGAGGGACGCGCTGAAGCTTGGGGCAGTTGCCGCCAAGGCGCGGTGGGGAAAGACCACTGTGTAAAGTCTGCCTGCCTAACGAAGAACAGGGGGCCCATGCAGTCATTTGGGCTCCGCTGACGCCTCAGCTAATCATATGGGCGTATGATCAAAAAATGTACAGACCTGTATAAAAATGATAAGTTTTGATCTCTGTATGTACATGTTTACATATGTATGGCATGACCAACTGTACAGACCATCAAATTATTTTATGAATAAAGTATATTTTTGAAATATAAAATAATTATGAAGTGCTTTCAAAGAGTGTTCTTGTCTCACATCAACTCCAGCCTCCCAGATTGTCTTGATCCTTGCAATTCGCCAGCCACTGCAACACCATCTCCTTGGCCCTACACCCATCCCTGGAAACATCTGGATAACAAGGATATCTACATCAGGCTCTTACATATTGACGACAGTTCCATGTTTGACACCATTATTCCAAACAAACTCATCTCTAAATTCTGAAGCATAAGTTTTCGCTGCCCCCTCTGTCACTGAATCCTCAACTTCCTGACCAATAGACCACAATCAGGAAGGATAGGTGATGACACCACCTCCACCATAATCCTCAAAACCAATACCCTACAAGACTGCATACTCACGACTGTGTGGCCAAGTTCCACCCCAACACCATTTACAAGTTTTCTGACATCACCACTATTGTATGTCAGGCTTCAAATAATGACGAGGTGGAATACAGGAAAGAGATCGAGTGCTTAACGGGATGGTGTAAAGGCAAAAATCTCTCCATCAACATCAGCAAATTAAAGGAACTGGTCATTGATTTCAGGAAGCAGAGTGGAGGGCACACCCCTTTCTGTATCAATGGTGCTGAGGTGGAGATGGTCAAGGGTGTCAAGATCCTCGGAGTGACAATCACCAACGATCTGTCTTGATTCACCCACATTAACGCAATGGTCAAGAAAAGCACAACAACAACTTTACTTCGTCAGGAGGCAAAGAAAATTCAGAAAATTCCACAAGGACTCTTAACAATTTTTATCATTGCATACTAGAAAGCATTCTATTCGGATGCATCACAACTTGGCACAGTAACTGTTCTTCACAAGACAGCAAGAAAATACAGAGAGTCGTAAACACAGCCCAGTCCATCACTCAAACCTAACTTCCATCCATTGACTCCATACATATTTCCCACTGCCTTGGGAAAGCAACCAATATAATCAAAGGCCCCTCCTATCCTCCTTGGTTGGGCAGAAGATATATAAGCTTGAATACACATACGCACATATCCAAGAACAGTTTCTTCCCTGCTTTTATCAGATTTTTGTACCCGATCCATTGTCTCCACCTGCTCCTGTTCCCCCCAAACCTATCTCCTCATGTCTTGACTTCATCCTATCCACCTTGGTCCAGGAACACCCCACATATATTTGGGACACCACCCATGCCCTCCACCGCCTCCATGACTTTAATTTATCTGGCCCCCAGCACCTCATCTTCATCATGACCATCCAGTCTATATACACTACCATCAGCCATGGCAAAGACCTCCAAAACCTCTGTTGCTTTCTCTCCTGCTGACCCAACCAGTAGCCCTCCAGCAACACATTCATTCGATCAGCTGAATTATCCTCACCCTAAAAACCTTTCCTTCAAATCCCCCCACTTCCTTCAGAGCAAAGGGGTAGTCATGGGCACCTGCATGGGCTCCAGCTATGCCTGCCCCTTTGTTGGGTACGTGGAACAGTCCGTCTTCCACAGCTATACCGGCACCTTTTTCTCCGTTACATCGCTGACTGTATCGGCTCCACCTCGTGCTCCCATGAGGAGGTTGAACAGTTCACCAACTTTACTAACATCTACCACTCTGACATCAAGTTCACCTGGACCATCTTAGACACCTCCCTCCCCTTCCTGCACCGCTCCATCTCCATCTCCAGCGACCGACTCAACACAGACATCTATTTTACACCCAACAACCCCAACAGTAGCCTGGGCTATATCTACCACGCACCCCAAGAAAAATGTGATTCCTTATTTCCAATTCCTCAACCTCTGCCATATCTGCTCCCAGGAGAAGCAATTCTGCCCCAGGACATTCCAGATAGCCTCCTATTGCAAAGACTGCAATTTTCCCTCCCGAATGATGAATAATGCCCTCCAACACATTTCCTCCACTTCCTGCACCTCTGCCCTTGAAGCCCAACCCTCTCAACTGCTACAAGGACACCCCCCGCAGTCATTGCCTTCCACCCCACCAACCTCCGGATACATTGGATCATCCTCTGCCATTTCAACCACTTAGGATATTTTTACCTCCCCACACCAATCTGCATTTTGCAGAAACCATTCCCTCCACCACTCCCTTTTTAGGTGCATGCCACCCAACAACCCACCTTCCACTCTGGGAACCTTCCTTAGTGGCCAAATGAGGTGCAAAACCTGCACCCACACCTCCCCATTTACCTCCATCCAAGGCCCCAAAAGATCTTTTCACATCAGGCTGAGATTTTCCTGCACATCCACCCATCTCATCTACTGTGTCTGTTACTCCCTATGTAGTCTCCTCTACATCGGGGAGACAGTATGCCAACTTGCGGAAAGTTTCAAAGAACATCCCTGGGACACACGCACCAAGTAACCCACAGTCCTGTGGCCGACCACTCCAACTCCCCTCCCACTCCTCCAAGGACATACAAGTCCTGGGTCGCCTCCACCATCAAATCAAAGCCTCCCACTAACTGGAGGAAGAATGCCTCACCTCCCTCTAAGGGAGCCCTCAACCGTATGGCATCAACATCGACTTCACCAGTTTCCAAATCTCCCCTCCGCCCACCTCTCCAAATTGGCACCACTCTTTGTCCTACCTGTACATTTTGGACTCCAGGGAAAAGTCCTTGTCTATTTTCCCTTTCCATGCCCCTCATATTTTATAAACCTCTATAAGGTCACCCCTCAACCTCTGATGGTCCAGGAAAAACAGCCCCAGCCTGTTCAACCTTCCCCTATAGCTCAAATCCTCCAACCCTGGCAACATCCTTGGAAATCTTTTCTGAACCCTTTCAAATTTCACAACATCTTTCCGATAGGAAGGAGACCAGAACTGCACGTAATTTTCCAACAATGGCCTAATCAATGTCCTGTACAGCCGCAACATGACTTCCCAACTCCTGTACTCAATACTCTGACCAATAAAGGAAAATATACCAAACACCTTCTTCCCTATCCTATCTACCTGTGACTCCACTTTTAAGGAGCTATGAACTTGCACTCCAAGGTCTCTTTGTTCAGCAACACTCCCTAGGATCTTACCATTAAGTGTATAAGCCCTGCTTAGATTTGCTTTCCCAAAATGCAGCACCTCCCACTTATCTGAATTAAACTCCATCTGCCACTTCTCAGCCCATTGGCCCATCTGATCAAGATCCTGTTGTAATCTGAGGTAACTCTCTTCGCTGTTCACTACACCTTCAATTTTGGTGTCATCTGCAATCTTACTAACTATACCTCTGATGCTCACATCCAAATCATTTATGTAAATGACAAAAAGTAGAGGACCCAGCACTGATCCTTGTAGCACTCCACTGGTCACAGGCCTCCAGTCTGAAAAACAACCCTCCACCACCACCCTCTGTCTGTATCCAAGTGGTTAGTTTTCCCTGTATTCCATGAGATCTAACCTCGCTAACCAGTCTCCCATGAAGAACCTTGTCGAACGCCTTACTGAAGTCCACATAGATCACACCTACTGCTCTGCCCTCATCAATCCTCTTTGTTACTTCTTCAAAAAACTCAATCAAGTTTGTGAGACATGATTTCCCATGTACAAAGCCATGTTAACAATGCCTAATCAGTCCTTGTTTTTCCAAACACATGTACATCCAATCCCTCAGGGTTCTCTACAACAACTTACCCGTCACTAACTCACAAGATGGAGGACAGGAAAAATTTCTGGCTGCAACAGCTGCTCCTTTTTTGAGGTATTTCGGGTGTTGGAGGTGATTTCCTCAAATTCCAGGAGCACCAATTACTGTTTTATATGCTGCTTTACATTGTTTTGGAACTTTTGGGTTTCTGGATTCAAAGCAAGAGTGTTTCTTGGTGATAAGGCACCAAACCTTCTCTCTGTCTGTCTCTTAGTTTTATATATCACAGGAATCTATCCTGCTGTAACCGTGTGAAACACAAAATGAAAACAGAAATTGTTGGAGAACCTCAACAGATCCAGCAGCATCTGTGGAGAGCAAAACTGAGTTAATGCTGCAATTCAATATGATCCTTCCTCAGAACTGAAGGGATTTGAATAAACAATGTTTTCCCACTTCCTCCAGTTCTGAAGAAAATTTGTATTGGATTCAAATTGGTAACTCTATTTATATACACACATGGGATGTGGGCATCTCTGGCTGGGACAGCATTTATTGCCCGTCCCCAATTGTTCCTTGAGAAGGGCTGCAGTCTTTGAACCACTGCAGTCCATGTGTTGTAGGTAGACCCACAATGATAGAGGAGCGGGAATTCCAGGATTTCTCCTTGCACAGATATTGCTGAGTTTCTCCAACACTCTCAGTTTTTATTTCAGATTTCCAGCATCCTTAGCACATTGCTTTTCCCTTAGATAAGCACTTTTCATTCTGCTAATTTCCTCACACAAGTAAATTTTGACAACATCCAATTTCCACTCAGTTGCAACTGTGCCAATATTTCAGCCACTTTGCGGAGTTTATTTACCGACGCATTCATTCGTTACTTTCTGTCTCCGGATTCGACAGGAAGTCGATCTCATTGGGAATCCATTTCTATCTGAATTGCTGTGCTAATCTTATGACAGCAGGGTGGAAGAGAGCACATTTGGTTGACCCTGACATTGACACCCATGTCCTTTCTTCTTGTTGAGGACAGTCTTCAGAGTGAATGTTGGCAAGAGAGCGAGGTTAACTCAGATTCAATAAATATAACACACATTCCAGGTAATGTATTCCATATCCTGATGAATCACTCAGTGAATGTTTTTTTTTTCTTTCACCTCCCATTTGATTCTTTCACTGTGACTTGGTTCTCCATCCATTTATGAATGAGAACAATTTGTCCCAATCCATTCTCTCCAGACCCCTCAAGATTTTGAAATGCGTTATCTCATCTCAGCCTTTTCCTTTCCAAGGAAAACAACGTCAAGTTCTTTAAATTCAGCGAGTTTTACAGTACAGAAGAAGGCCAATTGACTCATTGTGTCTGTACAGACTTTCAAAAGAGCTACCCAGCTCTCCTGCCCTGTCCCCTTGGCCCTCTAACATCATCACTTTCGAATATGATTAGATTAGATTACTTACAGTGTGGAAACAGGCCCTTCAGCCCAACAAGTCCACACCGACCCGTCGAAGAGCAACCCACCCAGACCCATTCCCCTACATTTTACCCCTTCACCTAATGCTACGGGCAATTTAGCATGGCTAATCCACCTAACCTGCGCATTTTTGGACTGTGGGAGGAAACTGGAGCACCCGGAGGAAACTCACACAGACGTGGGGAGAATGTGCAAACTCCACACAGTCAGTCGCCTGAGGCGGGAATTGAACCCAGGTCTCTAGCGTTGTGAGGCAACAGTGCTAACCACTGTGCCACCGTGCCGCCCATAAATACATATCCAGCTCTCTTTTAAAACTTCCTACGGAATCCACCTTCACCACTCTCCCAGGCAGCACATTCCAAACCTGAATAATACTCTGAGTAAAGCAAGGGGCGGCACGGTGGTTAGCACTGCAGCCTCACAGCGCCAGAGACCCGGGTTCAATTCCCACCTCAGGCAACTGTCTGTGTGGAGTTTGCACATTCTCCCCATGTCTGCGTGGGTTTCCTCCCACAGTCCAAATATATGCAGGTTAGGTGGATTGGCCATGCTAAATTGCCCGTAGTGTTAGGTGAAGGAGTAAATTTAGGGGAGTGGGTTGGGGTGGACTTGTTGGGCCGACGGGCCTGTTTCCACACTGTAAGTAATCTAATCTAAAGAGGTGTCTCCTCGTTCCACTCCTCACTCTCTTGCTGGCAATCTTGAAATCATAACCCCCCGTTACTGACTTACCAGCTACTGGAAACAGAATACCTTGTTCAGCAGAGCCTGTCAACCAGGCCAATCTCAGTATTGTGTTACTCAAACACCATCAACCC
This sequence comes from Chiloscyllium plagiosum, assembly GCF_004010195.1. Lineage (NCBI taxonomy): Eukaryota > Metazoa > Chordata > Chondrichthyes > Orectolobiformes > Hemiscylliidae > Chiloscyllium > Chiloscyllium plagiosum. The sequence continues at coordinate 75,712,938 of NC_057724.1, read as the reverse complement.
ATCTCCTGTCCCACCAGAAATCTGAACATCCTTGACCATTCCTATACAATCATTAAAGATGCCTACCCTCCATCCGCTCTCCACATTTTGGAAAATCAGATCACAATGCTGTTCTCCTCCTCCTGACTCTGAAGCAAGAAATGAAGCTTGGCGACCAGGTTCAGAAAGTTGGTCTGAGGCAATGGAAGGGCTTCTACTGGATGGCTCAGAGTTGGTGGACTGGTCCATATTCAAACACTCAGTGGCAAACCGAAACAAGTATGTCACTACCATCACAGACTTCATTAGTAAGTATGTAGAAGACCTCATGATTAAGAAGTTAATCCAAATGGTCCCCAACTGGAAGCCATGATGAGCTCCCTACTAGAGTCAAGGTCTGAGGCCTACAAGTCTGGCAATTCTAGCCTGTACAGTCAATCCAGGCATGACCTTAGCAAGGCCATCAGGGATGCCAAGAGGCAATACCAAACTAAGCTTGCCCTAAATACCAATCTCCAAATCACTTATATTAACCAGGAAAACGACAGGTCCCAAGATTGACGCACCCCACTCTCAACTCCTCTCCAGTCTGAGAAATACCCAATATATCTACCCTCTGTTTTCTGTCTCTATTTATCTTTGAACCCATGCTGCGAAGGAGCCATCAATCCCAAACACTCCAAATTTGCTGACCAACCAGCCATGTGATACCATATCAAATGTTTCCTGAAATTCCAAATATACACTGTCAACAGCATTATCCTTATCCACTGCCTGTGTCACCTTGTCAATGAACTCAATTAAATTTGTCAGACATGACCTGCCTTTGACAAAGCCATGTTGACGGTCTAGTATTAATTTATTTTTCTCTAACTGTATATTTACCTTATTCTGTATTCTGTCCCCATCAGGTTTCCCATGACTGATGTTAAGCTGACAGGTCTGTAGTACCTTTCTTAAACAATGGTATCACATTTGCTCTAAACTTGTGTTCAGATGGGCCGGAAAATTTCTGTCAATGGCTTCACAATTCGCTCCCCTACCTCTCTCAACAATGTGGGGATAGAGACGTCTTTACCTGGAGAGCTACCAACCTGTTTTAGTACCTCTTCTTTATCTATAACCATACTGCTCAGTTGTTGATCGCTACATTTTCAAACAGGCAATTGTCACCATTTCCTGATTTGGTAAAGACAGAATCAAAGTACTAATTTCTACCTCTGCCATACCCATTACTTCAGTGAGCAGCCTACCCTGATTGTTCTTTACGGGCCCCATTCTATCCCTAGGAGAAAGTGAGGACTGCAGATGCTGGAGATCAGAGCTGAAAATCCAAGGAGGAGCAGGAGAGACGTTCCGGGCATGAGCCCAAAGAAGGGCTGAAGAAGGGCTCATGCCCGAAACGTCGATTCTCCTGCTCCTTGGATGCTGCCTGACCTGCTGCGCTTTTCCAGCAATGCATTTTCAGCCCATTCTATCTCTCACTAACTTTGTTAATATGTTTGAAGAATATTTTAGCATTTGTTTCAGCACAGCTTGCCTTCCAATTTTCATGCTTCTTCTTAGCCTGCCTTAACCACTCTCCTGAATTTGAAATACTCTTCCTGATTTCTGTCACTGCTACTATTCTGGAATTCATTGGGTCTCTTCTTTTTCATCCTTATCTTCTCATCAATACTGGAAATGCAATGTTCCAGAAAGTTCTCCTCACATCTTAAGGGAATTTCATGTCCTAAATGCTACCTTTTCAGTTGTCTACCTAAGAGGAATAGAAATCACCAGCGATCACAGCACTATTTGTCTTGTAACTTTCCATAATCTGCTTTCAAATGCTCTCTTCTACTTCCACCCGACTATTTGGAGATTTATACCCAACCGAGGTCACTGTTCCCTTCCTGCTTCTTACCTCCAACCATACAGATGCTAGCTCAGGGACTGTATTGCTCTGTAACCATACAGACTGTGTCCCCTTCCAGGGCTGGGATAAAAATAAAGATAAATCTGAAGCAGTTGCAATAAATGTCAATCAGAGGATGGATTGATGGATGATCTACCTTGACCTCTTCCTCTGGTCCACGGATACTAATCTTCAGCAAATTTGATTCACTCCACTTGATATCCAGAAACAGTAGGAGGCTGGATTGAACCTAATTGGCTTTATTGTCACTTGTACTCCAATGACTACAGTGAAAAGTTTATAATTCATTACTTACAATGCCACCTTAGGAACAAATGCCACCTAGGCACAACTTCTTCACTTATAGATCTGTTACAGTGTAACAAAGGCACTAACACATGGCACCATCATAGCTCTAGAGTATCCAGGTACAATATCTAGTTTCAGAGTAGAGAAATGAAGAAACAAAGTTACATTACAGCTGTACCATAGGTCAAAAACACAAGAAGCAAAGTTAAAAAAGGCAAACATCAGTCTGTCTCCAAGGGCTCTCCATGGCAGACCAGCACAAGGGGACTTAACGTGATCCGATTGCTGCCACGTTCCACACTGGGCTGCTGACAACCCCACTTCCGAGGGCGAGAGTCAGAGGCCAGGGGTGGGTGTCCGAGGCTGAGAGCCCGAGAAGACAGAACAGGAGATGAAAACTAAAGAAGGTAGGAAAAGAAGGAGAAAGAAAAGAGAAAATGAATGAGCTCCGGCTGGAACTGCCGTCTTATTAGATACCGCAAAGGCGATGGGCCCTGACAACATTCAAGAAATAATACTGAAGATTTGTGCTCCAGAAGTTGCTGCTCCCCTAACCAGGCTGTTCCAGTCCAGTTACACAACGCTGACATTTCCATGACACTGTGAGAAATTGCCCAGGTATGTCCTGTACACAAAAAGCAACACAAATCCAACCCAGCCAATTACCACCCCCTCAGTCTCCTCTCGATCATCAGTAAAGTGATGGAAGGTGTCACCTACAGTGTCATCAAGCAGCACCTGCTCAGCAATAACCTGCTCAGTGATGCCCAGTTTGGGTTCCACTAGGGCCACTCAGCTCCCTGACTTCATTGGAGCCTTGGTTCAAACATGGACAAAGGAGCTGAATTCCAGAGGGGAGGGGAGAGTGACAGTCCTTGACATCAAAGCTGCATTAGACCGAGTGTGGCATCAAGGAGTCCTAGCAAAACTGGAATCAATGGGTATCGGGGGAAAGCTTTCTGGTGGTTGGAGTCATACTTGACACAGAGGAAGACGGTTGTGGTTGTTCGAGATCAGTCATCTCAGCTCCAGGACATCTCTGCAGGAGTTCCTCAGGATAGTGTCCTTAGCCCAACCATCTTCAGCTGTTTCATCAATGACCTTCCCTCCATTATAAGGTCAGATTTGGGTATGTTCACTGATGATTGCATAATGTTCAGCACAATTCGTGACTCCGCAGATACTGAAGCAGTCCATGCTCAAATTCATCAAGATCTAGACAATATCCAGGCTTGGGCTGACAAGTGCCAAGTTACATTTACACCACAGAAATGCAAGACAATGACCATCTCCAATAAGACACAATCTAACTCTTGCCCCTTGACATTAAATGGTGTTGCAACCACTGACTCCCCCACTCTGAGAAAGTGAGCACTGCAGATGCTGGAGATTGAATTCGTGAGTGCAATGCTGGAAAAGCACAACAGGTCAGGCAGCATCTAAGGAGCAGAAGTGTCGAAATTTTGAGCATAAGCCATTCATCGGGATTCCTGATGAAGGGCTTATGCTCGAAACATGGATTCTCCTGCTCCTCGGATTCTGCCTGACCTGCTGTGCTTTTCCAGCACCACACTCTCGATACTGAATCCCCCACTGAGAACATCCTGGCAGTTACCATTGACCAGAAACTCAAATGGACACACCACATAAACACAGTGATTACATGAGCAAGTTAGAGGCAAAGAGTAAGTCACCTCCTGACTCCACAAAACCTGTCCATCATCTGCAAGGTGCAAGTCAGGAGTGCGATGGAATACTCCCTACTTCCCTGGATGGGTGTACCCCCAACAATACTCAAGAAGCTTGGTACCATCCTGGTCAAAACAGTCCACTTTATTGGCACCACATCCACAAGAATCTATTCCCCCCACCACTGACACTCAGTAGCAGCAGTGTAAATTATCTGCAAGATGCACTGCGGAAAGTTCCTGAGACAGCACCTTCCAAACTGACAACCAGTTTCATTAGAGATAAGGGCAGCAGATATATGGGAACATCACCATTTGCAAGTACCCCTCTAAACCATTCACCATCTTGACTTGGAAATATATAGCACTTCCTTCAGTGTCACTGGGTAAAAACCTTGAAATTCCTTCCCTAATGGCATTGTGGGTTAACCTACAGCACATGGACTGCAGCAGTTCAAAAAAATCAGCTCCCCACAACCTTGTTAATGTGAAACTATGGACAGGAAGTAAATACTGGCCAGCCAGCGACACCCACTACCATGAGTGAATGTAAAAAAAAAGTACAATCTTTGACCAAGACAGCTACACGTCTTCCCTCTTTAATCATATTTCTCCTAAAAGCCTAATAAACTGTGATGTTAATTGTTCAGACGGGTTCTGGCTTGAGCTACATATCTGTCAGTACTACTATGTCATATCCCCCTGGACGTTCTGGTTCCCCAAATCATTTCACTACACTCCATGAATTTGCATTCATAAAATATAACCTTACCTTTTTCTCTTACCAACCTATTGGAAGGCCACCATTTCTTGATTCACTGTCAACACTCAAGCCTTCCCTTGCTTTCGTTCCCTGTTTATTATATTATCTCTTTGCCCTCACTGATAATTCCAAAACAAGGCCCATTAGTCACTTCCTGCCTTACAAGTTTAAATCCATTCCCACTGCACTATTTACTCTCTCAGCCTGGAGATTAGTTCCATTTTGGCTCAGGTGAAACCCATCTCTACCCAACAGCTGTCTCCTTTCCCAGCAGTGATCTCAATGTCCCAAAAATCTAAAACTGTCCTTTCTACATCATCCGTCAAGCCTCACACTGACCCCTCCCCCACTTGATTTGCCTTTGCCTGATTGAGTAGTAGTATGTCTGAGATTACCAACCTGGAGGGCCTACATTTCGATCTGCTCCTCTAACTCCTGAAACTGATCCTGCAAGTCCTCCTTCCCCATGTTATTGGATGCTACATGAACCACAACCACTGGTTATTCACCCTCCCTTTCCAGCAGTTTATCTAGGCATTCTGTTATGTCCCAAACACTTACACCCATTCAGGACTCACGATCTAGGCTACAAACAAGCCTGTCTATCTCTCGAATATTGAGTTACCCACAACGACTACCTTTCTAATCTGCCTACCAACCTGCCTGTGTTTTCCAGGAGTAGCCTTGTGTACCATGGTCCTGTGTTTCTCCCTCGAGTCATCCACCCCTGAATCAACCATGTTGCTCACTAGATAGACATCGAACATTTCATACCCGTTAGGAGTGCTAACTTTCCTGGACCAGCTGTTCCCAAAGGATTTCACAGGAACAATTAACATCAAAAATTTAGATGCTTAAGGAGAAATTTGAACAGATAACAAAAGCTGGCTCGAAGAATTAGGCTTTTAAGGACCATCTTGAAGGTGGAGAGAGAAGCAGAGAGATGACGAGCAGGGAGATGAAGTATCAGAGTTCGAGTTTAAGCAGTTGACCAGTGAGGCAATATATAAGAGTCAGAATAGAGGGAGCGCAGGTCATGTTGAAGGGGCATGAACAATCCCATGGCACTATACAGAAGAAAAGCTGTGCATTTTCTGTGGTGTTTTGGTTCATATTGATGCCTGATACAACATCATTAAAACAGTTAATTTATCCCTTGTCTCATTGCCACGTGCAGGAATTTGCTGTGTTTACATTGGCTGCCAGGTTACCTCCATCGACACAGTGACAACTTTATCAGTTGTAAATCCCTTCATGCCATGCTGAGGTCATGAAGGACAACCCACAAATGCAAAATCTTCCCTTTTTAGCATTGTCTGACGTAGAGAAATACATCTCATACAAAAGCAGGTTGAACAGCAAGAAGAATGACTGCTTGAAAACTCAAAATAAGACCAGCACTCTCCGCAGCATTGATTAGACTGATAGTCATTACACAAACAGTTTGAAACATATTGATATATCTGTTGGCACTACTGGACACTATTCTTAAGCAAAGCTGCAGCGCTGATGGCATATACCATTTCAAATTTAGATGTGAACTGCAGTACTTAAGTTAATTGAATCTCCTTCCTTCCACGCATTAGTGCTTAAGTTGTTTTTAACTCCATCAATCTTAAACATTTGTCAATATATTACACCAAAATCAGAAAATACAATCTGCTACTGAGACTACCCGAAGTGTCTATAATAGCTGGGCTGTTGTAGGTCATGCGCAGCATGAGAAAGTAAGAATTTAACTTACGGTCCAACTTTGCATGACTTTGGACTTGTTAAGTATCTTTTAGACAGAGAAATTATCACCAGAGGGAAATAATTTTACTTCTTTCCCTTGCTGTGTAAAATGTCTTTTAACACAAGCAGTTACTGACTGTTGTATTATGGCTTTGATGGGAAAACTGTTGGAGCTTCACTTATATGAATGCCTTGGAAAGAAAGTGTTGTTCAGCTGGAAGAAGAAAAAGTGGAGAGGACATCTGATAGACGTTTTCAAAATTAGGTGGGTTTGACACAGAATCGACAGAGAAAAATGCTTTTCTCACTGGTGGAAAAGGTAGGATGCAGAAGGTAGCAATTTAATGTGATTTGCAAAAATAAAAGACCACTGACACCAAGAAACAAGATATTCTGACTCAGGGAATGGATATGATCTGTGCTGCACTGCCCAAAGGTTTACTGAGGACAGATACAATCAAGGGTATCCAAGAGAATTCAATAAGAATTTTTAAAGAAATATTTTTTTTAAAATATGCAGGGAGATGGGGAAATGGCAACAGAAAGGGAGTAGCTGAAATAAAGCTGAAAAATGCTGAAGAAACTGAACAGGTCGAGCAGCAGCTGTGGGCAGGAAATAGAGTTAATGTTTCATGTCACTTCTGAAGAAGGGTCATTTGGACTTGTCAGATACTAAAATGGCCTATGTTCAAATGTGACAACATCTGGGCAATATCCAAACTTGGACTGATAAGTCACAAGTTATATTCGCATTACATGAATGCCAGGAAATGATCATCTCCTTTACAAGTCAATGTAACCATCGCCCCTTGACATTCAATGGTGTTACCATCCCTGAATTCCCTCTTACCAACATCCTTGGGGTTACCATTAACGAAAAACTCAGTGGAGTATCACATAAACACAGTGCACCAGGAGCAGGTCAGAGGCTGGGAATACTGCAGTGAGTAACTCACCTCCCAAAGCCTGCCCACCAACTGCAAGGCACAAGTCAGGAGTGTGATAGAACACTCCCCACTTGCCTGGATGGGGGCAGCTCCAACAACAATCAAGAAGCTTGACACCTCCCGACTTGAAGAGAGTTAACTGATTGCATTTCTCTTTTGATCCAAGGCTAAAGTGCTTCCAGAATTTTGCTATCTTGGTTTGTAAGATATGCATCCAACTGAAAGGTGAAGAGAAAAATCACCTATCAATACATGCAGAGACTGAGTTGGTGAAGATTTAATAAAAAGCTGGGAAAACTTACACATTTAGAAAAAGAACAGAAATAAACACTTCAGATTTGTGACTCACTTGGTTTAGGTTAATAGAGTGTTTACTTAAAGGAAAAGGTAATATCACAAAATTGGGGCTTTTCAGTTGGAAAAGTAGAAAGAGGCAAGACATTTGTGATATTTTCAAAAATAAAGAGGTTATCAAAAAGAAAACAGAGTCATAGAATCATGAAGTTAGTAGAGTCAGACAGTATAGAAACAGGCCCTTCAGCCCACCATGTCTATGCTGACCAACAAACACCAAACTACACTAATCCCATTTACTAGCACATTGTCCATTGCCAACTGCACCCTGGCATTTGAAGGGCTCATCCAAATGCTTCTTAAATGTTGTGAGAGTACCTGCTCCCACCTCTCAGGCAGCACATTCTGTATTTCTACCACCCTCTGGGTGAAATATATTTCTATCAGATCCCCTCCAGCCAACTCACTTCTCACTTTAAACATACTCTCTCTGGTCTAGACACATCTGCCATGGGAAGAAAGATTCTCATTTCTGTCTGTGCCTCTCATAATTTTGTATATCTCAAGCAGACTTCCCGCTCAGCCTCCTCTGCTCCGGGGAAAACAAACCCAGCCTATCCAGTCTCTCCTCATAACTGAGACCTCCCATTCCAGGCAGCACACTGATGAAACTCCTCTGCACCCCCTCCAGTGTAATAGTGTGGTGACCAGAACCATGTGCAGTATTCCATTTGTGACCTAACTGATGTTTTATAAATTGGTAACAAGACTTCCTTGCTCCTATATTTTACACCCTGGCTGATGAAGACAAGCATCCTGTATACCTTCATCACCATCATACCTGTACTGACAGCTTCAGGGACTTGTTCATCAAGATCCCTTTGTTCCTCAGTACTCCCTCAAGACCTACCACCCATTGTATATGTCCTCCCCTTATTAGACCTCCCAAAATGCAATACTTTGCATTTACTAGGATTAAATTCCATTTGTCAATGCTCTCCCCAGTCTACCGGCTACTCAAGTTTTATTTCAGTTTTCATGGTAAAGTTTATAAAATGTGAGATGTTGGAGTATTTACAAAATGATTGACTGCATGCAGTGTTGGTCTCCTTATTTGAGAAAGGATGTACTGGCACGAGAAGGGGTGGAGAGGAGGTTCACTAGGTTGGTTCCAGAGTTAGGGGATGGGGTGGGGGGTGGTGGTAGGGGATTGGCTTGTGGAGGAGAGACTGATTAGACTGGGATTATATTCTTTGGAATTTAGAAGAATGAGGGAGAATCTTAAAGAAATATATAGAATTATAAAGGGAATATTTAAGATAGAAGTAGAGAGGATGTTTCCACCGGCAGGTGAAACTAGGACAAGAGGACATAGCCTGAAAATAAGGGGGATCAGATTTAAGACTGAATTGAGAAGGAACCTCTTCACCCAGAGGGTTGTGAATCTGTGGAATTCCCTGCCCAGTGAAGTAGTTGAGGCTTCCTCAGTAAATGCTTTTAAAGCTAAGTTAGATATTTCTTGAACAGTAAAGGAATTAAGGATTATGGTGACAGGGCGGGTAAGTGAAGCTGAGTCCATGAAAAGATCAGCCATGATCTTATTGAATGGCCAAGCAGGCTCGATGGATCACTCCTGCTCTTAGTTCTTCTGCTGTTATGATAGTGGTTACGTGGCCACTGTTAAGCTAGCTTTTAATTCCAAAGTTTTACATAAATGAATCGGCACTACCTGCAATGGTGGTTTCAAATCATGTGCCCAGAACTATAGCCTTTCCCAGCTCAATGACATGAGCACTGCACCACTGCCTCCCCTTCTGATTGTGATCATTCTTGTGTATGTTAACTGCATCATCTCTCCGAACCTCACATCAGGGCTAAACAGGGGAAACAAAGGAAGGGTGTTCCTGATGATGGGGAAACCAGAAACCCGGGTTACAGTCTCTGGATATATGGCAGGCCATTTAGGGCTGAAGTAAGGAGAGGTTTCTTCACCCAGAGATTGAGGAGCCTGTGGAATTCTTTGCCACAGAAAGTCCTCAGGGGCAAAAACATTGAACTTTTTCAAAAGGTGTTCGCTGACAGTTCTTAGGGCTAAAGTGATCAAATGATTCGGGGAGAATGCAGGAGCAGAGTAATGGGTTGGATTATGAGCCTAGTGTGAGAAACGAAGCTCACTCACTTCAATAATTTCAGTCCGAGACAAGATCTGAAGCAGTAGTATCGTTTATTACGCTCTTGCAAGAGGGGGGTGGTGTCTATTTACAAAATAGTCACACACACACTGTGTTTAATGAGTACACAACATTATGTAATTTGTTTCTCTTCCCTCCTTCCATTGCTCCTCCCCTGTTTACATCTCCCACTTCTCTAAGACCGGCGCCTATTACTCTTGTTTATCTCTTGCCTTATCCGGCCTTGTCTGTGACAAAATGCTTATATCTGGCCTCACAAGGCTGTTTGACCACATCCTGCCGTGGTCCATTGTTAGGTATATCCTTCTTCACTACCATCTGTTTCCCATACTTGTTATGACCTTATGAGGTCTTGATTTCTTGTTTTTGCAGAAGTGGGAAACAGATGCTTATAACTACTGTTTGTACAGGCGTATCTAGCTTAACCCCCTCCCCTCACAGCACCTTATCTATTTGTCTGTAAAATCTACCATTGTTTGCAGGCACATTTAATTCTTGTATGCACATTTTAGCTAATACAAAAACAATATCATATATCCTTCACATAGTTTTCATTCTTGTTGACTCAGCTCTTGGCTGAAACAATTATACACTGGTTTGAGTTCATTTACCTTGCATAAATAATTTATGATTGCAGAAGTAACACTGCTTTACCTATATCCCACACTAGATAATAAAGAATGGTGGAGCAGACTGTAAGGGCTGAATGGCCGAATCCCGCTCCCATTCTCAATGTTTTTATGATTGTTTCCTTCCCAAAGTTTCAAGAATTGGATGCACTCCTCTACTTGAGGCTAGACCTTTCAGCTTGATGCACAGTAAGAACCATGTTTCTGAATTCCCTTTTAATCACTTTCTCAATCCTAGTTTCTATCAATTTGTGCACATATAGTGGAAGTGCTCTTCCCCTGTGCTCACTCTGTTTTGGTGTAAAATGTCCCTGATGCTCTCACAGGAATAATGAATACTGCAGTGAGAGGTAGATGGTGGATTGTGGATAGATGACCTTTTGTCTTTCATTTACATCATTCAGCTCCACAATCCAAGTCAACTAAAATTTTGATCCATTCATCCCTAGATTATATCTTTTTATGATTGAAAGATGCATTGATTTTAAAGACTAATTTAGTATGTACAAATATGTGACAAATACAATAATCTTATCCAAACGTTAAATGAGTCAGAAGTCATATTTAATAGTTATGTCAGATCAATATTGCAATGCATTACAGACTTCAGTTCTTGGTTTACCTAACATTTGAGTAAACAGTTGGGTTGTGAGAGAAATGAGATAAGAAGGAACAGGGGAGACAAAGAACATATTGCCTTGATTTAAAGCTTTGAATCTCCTTCTCTCTACTTCTCTGGAACTTTTCTTGTTCACATGTTTGGTACAGTCACATTTCGACTTGAGTATCAAAATGGCGACAATGGCCTAGTGATATTGTACCTGGATTATTAATCCAGAGACCCAGGTAATGTTCGGTCGACCTGGGATTGAATCCTGCCATAGCAGATGGTGGAAATTGAATTCAATTAAAAAAAAAAGAAAATCTGGAATTAAGAGTCGAATGATGACCATAAATCCATTGTCAATTGTTGGGGGGAAATACCCATCTGGTTCACTAATGCCCTTTACGGAAGAGAACTGCCAACTTTACCAGGATTGAGACAAAAAAACCTGCAGATGCTGGAATCCAAAATAGACAGGCAGGAGACTGGAAGAACACAGCAGGCCAGGCAGCTTCAGGAGGTGGAGAAGGCAACGTTTCAGGTATAAACCTTCTTCAGAACTCATGAAGAAGGATTACACCTGAAATATCAACTTCTCCACTTCCTGATGCTGCCTGGCCTGCTGTGTTTTTCCAGCCTCCTTCCTGTCTATCTTTACCTGGTCTGGCGTACATGTGACTCCAGACCCACAGCAATGTGGTTGACTCTTAACTGCTCTCTGGGCAATTAGGGATGGGCAATAAATGCTGCCTAACCAGTGACACCCTCATCCTGTGAATGATAAAGCAAAAAAAACCACTGCCCTCTTTGAACACCTTTTCACTTCTCTGTCCCACTCCACATCATTGATTAAATAGTTATGATGAAAGAGTGGGTTAATATGGTTTACATTCTTTATAAATCTAGCTAAAATATATTAAATTCAAAGATTAGCTGACAAATCTGCATTTGGACAATGGCTGCCCTGAACAATGGGTTAGTTCAGTTATAGTCAAGGTACATTCCCATGACAGGGCATGGAAGTACAAACAAATTTCGAGCTCCCTGGTATAATGCACCAAACCAGACCACTCGCCCACCCCTCCCCACAAAATATATGAAGAAGATAGCCTAAACTCTAACTTTTTCTTATTTTAAAGGCTGGAGTTTCGTTCCTAATGCATTTGATCGATCAAACAACTGGATTTAAAGCAAAGCACACTTTATTCAAGCACTACAGTTAACATACAACAAAAGGTAGATAAAAAGAAAATAATTGGCTTAGCTGTAATTCTATTGAAATGCTTAACAAAATAATGGATAAATAACCATTACTAATAAACTGTTTCAATAAAGTAACATCCCATATACACACCCTTGACAAAAAACAAATTCAGAAAACAGATTGTCTCACATGCAACTCCAGCAACTAGATGAGAACCCCCAGCTTTTATCTGTAACTAAAAGATGGAAAAATAGTTTCCACTTCTTCACGATCCCAGTAGCAACTGCTGAAAGCTAAAACTAAAACTCATGGTTCTGTGGGAGCTTGCACCAACCCGTTCAGGCTGCTTCTATTGTTCCAACTTTAAAAAAGAACAAGCTGTTTACTGTATGAGATTTCAGTAGACAGTTTCTCACCTTTGCCTTAAAACTTCTCTTCCTAAAAAAAGACAAAATATACCTTTCAAAGCCATAGCATCCTCACATGTGATATTAGATGAGATAGAGGGTAAAGTAAAGCAGAAGTAAAAGATGCATATGATAAACATCAACTGGATAACATAAATGAGAATCAGGCTTAATCTAAAAGGTTCTGAGGACAGTTGAAAACACGAATAAGAGAAGTAAAGAAAAAGTGTGAAAAGTGAGTGTCGAGGACATTTAAAGCTCTGCGATTGAAGTATAAATAGTGAAAGAAGGAAGGGGCTGATTATCAACATGTATGTGAGAAGGGGGAATAACTGACGCATTAACTGAATATTTTGCAACTGTCTATTACAAACTGTTGCACAGATCATGGTGAGAGTGGAGGTTGTTAGGATAGTTGAAGTGTTTAAAAGTTGATGGGCAGGAGGTGTTAAATGGACTATCTGCATCTAAGGTGGCACACTCACTGGCACAAGATGAAATGCATCAAAGAAAGTAAGGGTGGGAATTGCAGAGGGACTTGAGTAAGCGTTTCAACCGCCTTTAGAATCAGATGGTGTTGAGTACTGGACAAGTATAAATGCTGAGGTCAAATAGTGTGGCACTGGAAAAGAACAGCTGGTCAGTCATCATCCAAGGAACAGGAGACTAGATGTTTCAAGTATGTTTCAGCCCTTCATCAGGAATGTTAGGAGGGTGGCGGTTGCAGGCCAAGGGGATTGAGAGATAAATGGGAGGGGGGGTGGGGCTCAGGATAAGGAAGCTGGGAAGGTTATAGGTGGATGCAGGTGAAGGGTGATGGTGACAGGTCGGAGCAGAGGGTGGAGCAGATAGCTGCGAATGAAGATGGACAGTTAGGACAGTTCAAGAGGAAGGTGCCAAGTTGGAGGGTTGGATCTGGGATTGATGCTGTATGGTTGGAGGGTCACAAGGCAGAAGATGAGGTGTTCTTCCTCCAGTGTTCAGGTGGCCAGGATTTGGCAATGGAGGAGGCCCAGGACTTGCATGTCTTTGGCAGAGTGGGAAGGGGAGTTGAAGTGGTTGACCACAAGGTGGTGGGTTTATCTAGTGCATGCGTCCCAGAGACCATTTTCTCTGAGACTCCCCTGTTATGTCCACTCCCCTTACCAACCCACCCTCCACTCCCTGTACCTTCCCTTGCCGCTCCAAGAGGTGGAAAATCTGAGCCCACATCTCCCCCCTCACCTCCATACAATGTCCCAAAGGATCCTTCCACATCTGGCAGAAATTTTCCTGCACCATTCAAACACCTTATCTACAGCTTTGGCAAAGGGTCAGTTAGATTCGAAACACCAGCCCTTTTCTCTCCTTACAGATGATGCCAGACCTGCTGAGATTTTCTAGCATTTTCTCTTTTGGTTTCACCTTATCTACTGTGTCCATTGTTGTCAATGTGGTCTTCTCTACATTGGGGAGACAGGACACCAACTTGAGGAACATTTTAGAGAATGTCTCTGCGACACATGCACCAACGAACCCTACCACCCTGTGGTCAACCACTTCATCTCCCCTCCCACTCTGCCAAGGACATGCAAGTCCTGGGCCATCTCCATTGCTAAATCCTAGCCACCCAATGTCTGGAAGAATACAACCTCATCTTCCACCTTGGGAACCTCCAAACACACAGAATCATAGAGTCATAGAGTCACAGAGACGTACAGAAATAGACCCTTCGGTCAAACCCATCCATGCTGACCAGATATCCCCACCCAATCTAGTCCCACCTGCCAGCACCCGGCCCATATCCCTCCAAACCCTTCCTATTCATATACCCACTCAGATGCCTTTTAAATAATGCAATTGTAGCAGCCTCCACCGTTTCCTCCTGCAGCTCATTCCATACACGTACCACACTCTGCGTGAAAAAGTTTCCCCGTAGGTCTCTTTATATCTTTCCCCTCTCACCCTAAACCTATGCCCTCTAGTTCTGGACTCCCCGACCCCAGGGAATTGACTTTGCCTATTTACCCTATCCATGCCCCTCATAATTTTGTAAACCTCTGTAAGGTCAAAGTATAAATCAATGTTGATTTCATCAATTTCCTGCTCTCCCCTCCCATCACCTTATCCCAGATCCAACCCTTCAACTCAGCACCGCCCTCTTGAACTGTCCTACCTGTCTTATCTTCCTTCCCACCTATACACTCCACCCTCTGCTCCAACCTATCACCAGCACATCCACCTCCATCCACCTATCGCATTCCCAGCTACCTTGCCCCCAGCCCCACCCCCTCCCATTTATCTGTCAGCTCCCTTGCCACCTACGCTTCCCCCACCACTATTCCTGATGAAAGGCTTATGCCGGAAATGTCGACTTTCCTGCTCCTCGGATGCTGCCTGACCTGCTGTGCTTTTCCAGTGCCACACTTTTTGACACTGATCTCCAGCATCTGCAGTCCTCACTTTCTCCAAGTATACGTGTTGTCCTTTTTTCAAAACAGGAATTCAAGGATAAGCCCACAATGACAGATTAGTCAGTTTAACCTCAGTGGTGGAGCTGCCTGTGGAAATGATAACATGGGCCAAACCTTATAGTCACTTGTGCAATTGTAGTTTAATTAAGCAAAGCATTCATGGATTGGTTAAGAGAAAATCATCGAGGAGACAGTGTCACATTCCTGATGGAGGGCTCTGGCCAAAACATCAATTCTCCTGCTCCTCGGATGTTGCGCGACATGCTGTGCTTTTCCAGCAACACACTCTCAACTAAGAGAGAATCATGTTTAACAAAGTTGCCGGAGTTCTTTTGATGAGGTAATTGAGAGGGTAGTAGTTTTAGTGCTGTGCATCTGCTGCTCCTGGACTTCCAAAGTGCATTCAATAAAATATCTCACAACAGACTCAAAGAACAACTTAAAGGTCATGGAATACAGGTACCAGTAGCAACGGGGACTGGAAAGGGACAGACTAACAGGAAACAGAGTAATGATGAGGAGTTGTTTCTTTCAGACTGGTTGAAGGTTATTAGTAGAGCTCTTCCTCTGTTCTCTTCTGTTCTTAATGTATCCTAATGACCCAGACCTCAGTTGACAGTATGTAGTTTTCAGATTTTTCAATAAGAGAAAGATTTAAAAGGGACCTAAGGTGCAACATTTTCACGCAGAGAGTGGTGCATGTATGGAATGAGCTGCCAGAGGAAGTGGTAGAGGCTGGTACAATTGCAACATTTAAAAGGCATCTGGATAGTACATGAATAGAATGGGTTTAGAGGGATTTGGATCAAACGCAGGAAAATGGGACGCGATAAATTTAGGATATGATTAGATTAGATTAGATTACTTACAATGTGGAAACAGGCCCTTCGGCCCAACAAGTCCACACCGACCCGCCGAAGTGCAACCGACCCATGCCCCTACATTTACCCCTTTTACCTAACACTACGGGCAACTTAGCATGGCCAATTCACCTGACCTGCACATCTTTGGACTGTGGCAGGAAACGGAGCACCCGGAGGAAACCCACGCAGACACGGGGAGAATGTGCAAACTCCACACAGTCAGTTGCCTGAGTCGGGAATTGAACCCGGGTCTCTGGTCAGCATGGATGAGTTGGATAGAAGGGTGTGTTGCTGTATGACTCTGTGACTCAGAGGTATTGCGAAATATGCAGAAGAAAATGTTGAATTTTAAATGACATAGACAGGTTACAGAAATTGGAGGACAAATGGTAGATGAAATTCAAGAGGGCTTTGGATGATTATTTGGATAGAAATGGTGTGCTTGGATTGAGAGAAAAGGCAGGAGATTGGCACAAAGTAAAAGAATAGGTGCAGGAACAGTGGGCTGAATGGCCTACCTCTGTGTTATGACAAGCCTGTAATTCTATGATGTTACATGAATTATTTTGGCATGAAGAAAAATCATAGAAAATAAATGGCAGAATTCTAAAGGGGCAGAGAGATCAGAGTGTAACTTCTTAACTGGATAGCATGCAAAACAATACTTTTCACTGTATCTTGGTATATTTGACAATAATAAATCAAATCAAATCAAGTATTTGCATAAGCTATTGAAGGAGGGAGGACACATTTAGAGACAAGTTGAAACAAAGTCTGGGAGCCTGAGTGTTATAAATTTAGGGCTGGAGCACATTTGATAGGAAGTTATGATGAACGTGCAGATGCTGGAGATCCAGGTTGAGAGTGTGGTGCTAGAAAAGCACAGCAGGTCAGGCAGCATTTGAGGAGCAGGGGAATTGACTTTTCGGGCATTCCTGGTGCAGGGCTTATGTCCGAAACATCGATTCTCCTGCTCCTTGGATGCTGCCTGACCTACTGTGCTTTTCCAGCACCACACTCTCAACTTGGATCTCCAGCATCTGCAGTACTCACTTTCTCCTCTGTGTTTAAACATTGGGTCAGTCTCAACTAGAATATTGTTTCCAGGATGTGTAGGCATTACAAGGGGTGTAATAAAGTTCCCAGGAATGTTTGCAAGCATAAGTAATGTCAATAACGGTTTAAATTGAAGAGGCGAGGGCTCTTTGGCATTGAGAAAGTTGAGAGATTTCATCAAGCTTTTCAACATTATGAAGCTTTTGGATAGAGTAGATTTGGAGAAGCTGTTCCCATTGTTGGATGAGTTGAGAAGCATAGGGCATCCATTTCAAGTGATTGGCAAAACAAAACCAGTGGTGACATGAAGAAAATTCTATTAATATATTGAGGAGTTAGAGTTGGAAATGCATGGCCTTAGAATGTGAAACAGGCACATCATGGCCAATCATGGCTTCCAAAAGAGAATTGGAAAAAAATAATTGCAGGGTTGTAGGAGAAAGGTAAGAAATGGTGTAGATGACTTGCTTTTGCAGTGTAACAGTACAAGTTCAATAAGCCAAATAGCTCTAACTATTCTACAATTGTACAAAAGGCTTTGGTTGCTCAAGGACAATTGGAGTTTTCAAGGTTAAGATGGAAAAATGAGATGATCAATGGATCTGATTTAATCAGTAGGAGACTGGAGTGACGCTACACATCAGTCATGTTCTAACTGAACTTAGGCTGAATAACCTCCTATTGTTCCATTGTTGGTTTATTCAAGCGTTCAAGTCACTTTATAGGAAGATATGAAACACATTTAATACTGAGGCACTTGTGTTGACGTTAGAGCAATAACAAGCTCACAGAGGTAGGGTTCAAGAACTGTTTTAAAATTGGAGGTGTTCAGCGAGGCAACTTTCAGATTGAAGGTTGGAAGACCTAATCTTTTATTATGGCACTGCTTTACATGTTTCTCATACATAAAGTGAAATTAAATGTCTTGTGGTTTTTGGTGGCTACAAATGTCTCTCAAAAGGTTTGTTAGCAACTTAAAGATGAGAACTGAAATGAGTGTCTTCAGCCGAATAAACCATCAAACTTTGGTGAACTGTGAACAGAGATCTCAATTTAGATATAAGTAAAGCAGCAAGACAGAAACCAGAACAGTTTCTTTTTCAATAGACTTTATTAGTTATTCAGTCTCACAGCCCCTTCCACATAGTAGTTGCAACTTTTCTTCTTTTGTTTCCAGCTCATTGATTAATTAATTAGCCCCCATCTCCCCCTAAACTAGTTTTGATACAAACACTTCGCATTTCCTACTCAGGTGCGTTATAAGATTGTCATCACCCAATGGCAGCTCATTTGGAAGATCCATCACCAGCTTTTCATGGGTAATAACTGAGGGAAAATGATTGGCATTCTGCCCAGTCATACCTACATCCCAAGATTAAATGTAAAAATAAACTCTTGTCTTGAACAGTTAAGTGGAATAGAAGAAAATATTACTGACATCCCTATTGTTTTAATTAAATGCAGATGGAAAACATTGATTGGGATTTCATTTCAGCATAAAAAGACATTTACAGAAACTGTGATGTGGTTGAGTTAGAAGCTGCAGGGATGAAATGTATCACTCTAAAAATAAATATAAGTCTGAGTTTGGATTGATCCAGTATAACTCATACCATCTGATATTCTGGAAGAGGTCAGAATGTGGTAAGGATAGTGTGCCATCAGCCCACAGATTGATAGCTTCAGGACTAAATGTGGCAACTCATTGCTGAAAATGAACTCTGATAATTTGCAGAATAGCACCAGGGGAATAATAAAGCTTCTGACTGCTGTGTCAAGTTGTGTTGCCAACCATCATTAGAAAACTGTTTGACACTTACACATTATCTTGACATGACTCCAGTCCCACATTATATCTTGACCTAATGTCCCTCTGAAATGACCTAGCAGGTCCAATTAGGATGAGGCCTGCCAGTGTCTTCCAGGGAAGTTGAAAAAAAAATCGCCCCTTATTGACATTGGCAAAAATGGGAAACTGGAGGATTTCAACTTGATGTATGTCAGTGATGGACTGTACTAACTCATCAAAGCTCCTTCGACAGCACCTTCTAAGCTCCCCCCCAACCCAGCAAGAAGAACAAGGGAAGCAGGCACAATGGGAACACCACTATCTGCAAATTCATCTCTGGGCCACAAACCATCCTGACAAGATGCAGTGCAGAAATTCACCAAAGACCCTTCGAGAGCACCTTCCAAACACACAATCACTTCCATGTAGAAGGACAAGGGTGGCCGATGCATAGGAACACCATGACCTATAAGTTCTCTTTGAGCCACTGACAATCCTGACTTGGAAACATATCACCATTCCTTCACTGCTAATGGGTCAAAATCCTGGACATCTCTCCACAACAGCATTGTGTGTGTTCCTGTGCCCCAGGGATTGTCGTGGTTTCAGCAGGTAGCTCACTACACAAAGGTTTAAATTAAGGAGGAGCAGTAAATGCTTTGCCAAAGATGTTCACACCTCTTCAGCAAATAATAAAAAAAATCAAATTAAACATAACTTCACTGTTACTCAAAAAGATATTTTAAATAAAAACGTATAATTGTCCTCTATCAAAGTCATGTCAACTATTATTGAGTAAAGCCTATGAACTGAGATGAAGAAAATACATTGACACTCCATAAAACCACATAAGAACACCTTTTCACGACTTTTTAATCGTACATTGAAATAAGTCAGAACTTTAAAAGTTCATTTTCTGTTAATGATTAGAAATCCTAAAGGGAATTGCCAGAGAGTTAAACACATAAAAATAGTTTTGAGAACTGTGCAGGCAAATTGCTGTCAGCATGCAATTATTTAATGCCAAACTAAATTAATGGTTTATTTGAATAGTGTCAAATTAAGTTTTGAAACATTACTGTCAGTTTATAAAGGCTTTAGAGGAAAAAAAAAGCAAATATTTTTTATCTTACTGTGAGGGTAACAAGGGCTTCATATATAGAGCAGAACAGTCAAATATTAATGAAAAGGTTGCCAAAGCTACTTATCTTAAGGGTATCAGGACACATGCAAGAATGTTAAATTTCAAACAATCACAACAATTTATACGACAGGAGAAAATGGCATTACTCAGTTGGCAAGTTGATTGGACAGGGAAGCCATAAACTTATAGAAACCAAAAACAAACCATAAGCCAGTTAGTTTATCACTGGGAAAAACAAAACGGAAATTTATTATTCAGAAAATAAGAAGTTGCGAAAACTAGACTAGAATCAAACAGAGTTAACATGGTTTTCTTGAAGAGAAATTGTGCATGATTAACTTATTTGAGTTCTTGAAGATGTAACAAGCAGGTTAGATAAAGAGGGATCAGTAAATGAAATGTATTTGGATTTCCAAAATGCAGTCAACATGGTGTCATCCCAAGGGTTACTTACTACGTAAAGAGCTCGTGGTGTTGTGCATAATATGAGAGTTGTATTCACAAACTACTCAGAAATATTCCAGACACTTCACACAATATATTTTCTCTAAAATCCAATTTCTGTTGTTAGGGGGTCTATAATACGATCCTAATATTTCTGGGAATATCCTCCCTCATTACAGCTTAATGCTATCCCTTATCAAAAACACCACTCCCCCTCCTCTCCTGCCTCCCTTTCTATCCTTCCGATAGCATTTGTTTCCTGGAACGTTAAGCTGCAGTCCTGTCCATCCCTGAGCCATGTTTCTGTAATGGTGAGAGGCATGGCTAACCAATGGGAAACAGGGAGTAAGGACAAATTGGTCATGTTGATGTTGGCAAACTTTAACATAAGGAGTGCCACAGAGTTTAGTGCTGAGGCCACATTATTTGTGATCTTTACGAATGATTTAGTTGAAAGGACAGAGTGTATTAGAAACAATTTTTCTGACAATATAAGGATAGGTACAAAAACAAATTGTTTGGTGGGCAGGGGAGGAAATGGAATGGATTACTTGAGTGGGGCAGATGGTATTTTTTTTTTTAAATCACATTGTTTTTAAATAACAGTTTCAGTTTAAATAGCCAATGTTTTCAAACTAAGCTGGAGAGATTGTTTTTCACTCAGAGTTGTGAATCTTTGGAATTTTCTATATCAGAGGTTTTTTGATATGCCATTATTTAAAATATTAAAGTTGTGATCATGTCTTATTGGTCTCCCAGGGATTCAAGGGGAGGGGAAAGTGGATGTTTTGACAAGAAAAGCTGTGATTATATTGATTGGTGAAGCAGACTGAATAGAACAAATGGAAACATAGGAAATAGGAATAAGTGCAGATCATGCAGTCCTTCAAGCGTGCTGTGTCATTCAGTATGATTATAGCTGGTCTTTCCACTCAGTTTCTTGTTCCCACTTTCACCCTTTAATCTCTTCAGCCTTAAATAATATATCAAACCCCTTCTTAAAAACATTCAATGTTTTGACATCAACCACTTTCTATGGATGAAGACATTTCCCCTGGTCAGAGTATTGAGTACAGGGGTTGGGAGGTCATGTTGTGGCTGTACAGGACATTGGTTAGGCCACTGTTGGAATATTGCATGCAATTTTGGTCACCTTCCTATCGGAAAGATGTTATGAAACTTGAAAGAGTTCAGAAAAGATTTACAAGGATATTGCCAGGGTTGGAGGATTTGAGCTATTGGGAGAGGCTGAACAGGCTGGGGCTGTTTTCCCTGGACCGTCAGCGGCTGAGGGGTGACCTTGTAGAGGTTTACAAAATTATGAGGGGCATGGATAGGGTAAATAGGCAAAGTCTTTTCCCTGGAGTTGGGGAGTCCTGAACGGGAGGGCATAGGTTTAGAGTGAGAGGGGAAAGATATAAAAGAGACCTAAGGGGCAACTTTTTTCACGCAGAGCGTGGTATGGGCATGGAATGAGCTGCCAGAGGATGTGAAGAAGGCTGGTACAATTGCAACATTTAAGAGGCATTTGGATGGGTACATGAATAGGAAGGGTTTGAAGGGATATGGGCCAGGTGCTGGCAGGTGGAACGAGATTGTGTTGGGATATCTTGTC
>NC_057724.1:75675909-75690550 GCF_004010195.1 Chiloscyllium plagiosum | reverse complement strand
GGGACACCCGCACCAACCAACCCAACCACCCCGTGGCTCAACATTTCAACTCCCCCTCCCACTCCACCAAGGGCATGCAGGTCCTTGGACTCCTCCATCGCCAGACCATAGCAACACAATGGCTGGAGGAAGAGCGCCTCATCTTCTGCCTAGGAACCTTCCAACCACAAGGGTTGAACTTAGATTTCTCCAGTTTCCGCATTTCCCCTCTCCCCACCTTGTCTCAGTCCCAACCCTCAGACTCAGCACCGCCTTCTTGACCAGCAATCTTTTTCCCGACCTCTCTACCCCCAACCCCTCTCTGGCCTATCACCCTCACCTTAACCTCCTTCCACCTATCACATTTCCAACGCCCCTCCCCCAAGTCACTCCTCCCTACCTTTTATCTTAGCCTGCTTGGCACACCTTCCTCATTCCTGAAGAAGGGCTCATGCCCGAAACGTCGATTTTCCTGCTCCTTTGGTGCTGCCTGACCTGCTGCGCTTTTCCAGCAACACATTTTCAGCTCTAAATGGTCTACCCCATAACTATGATACTTATTGGCAACGTCCTTATCCCGCCGAGTCTTATTAGAATGGTTTTAATCTGCTCCAATTTCTTGTGTTCATATAATGTGGGAAATGTCATTTTCATGACATCAGTCACCAAGTTGGGAAAAGCAAAATATTATTTAAATGTTGAGGGGTAGCATCTTGTTACAACATAGAGGTATCTCCGTGAGTTCTTAAACATTTTATTGGGAAGATTATTAGACTGTTGGCCATTTTAGCCAGATGGTAGATTATAAAATTGGGAAAGTCTGAGGATGGATTCTGAAATTGCTCAAGCCTTGCTACACTGTACAGTACTGATGAGTCCACACCTTGAGCACTTTGTACAGTTTTCATCTCCTCATTTAATGAGGAACATATTTGTACTGGAGATATAAGTGGGGAGGCAATGGCCTAGTGGTCTTTTTGCTACAATATTGATTCAAAAATTTTCTGGATCCTGGGTTTGAATCTCAGCAAGGCAGAAGTCTGAATTCAATTTAAAATCTGGAATTAAAAGTTTAATTATAACCACAAAACCATTGATGAGGAAAATCCCATAAGCTCACTGATGTCCTTTCGGGAAGGAAACTGCCAACCTTACCTGGTCTGGCCTATAAGTGACTCCAGACCCACAGCAATGTGGTTGACTTTTAACTACCCTTTGGGTAATAAATGCAAGTCTAGCCATTGGTGCCCACAACCCATCAATGAGTTAAAAAGGATTTCAGAAATGGATCACTAACTTGATTCCTGGGATGAAGAAGGTGCCTTTTAAACAAAGGATCAGTGTATGTTGATTAGGACTGAGAAGAGTGAGAAGTAACCTTATTGAAGCATGTGAAACTTTGAGGGATTTGATGGGTTATCTATCAAGGGGACACCCCATTATCCATGAGGGGTAATGGGTTTTTCACTTAGGATGGAGATGACAGGGAATTTATTCACTCTAAGGATCTTAGACCTTTACTCCTGAGAATCAAGGAGCCTGCTGCTTTGAAGATATTCAACAAATTCCTGATTGACAAAGAAGTCCAAACATAATGGAGGGCAGGCAGGAAATCCATTATCATATTTAATTGCAGACCAAATTTGGAGTGGCCAAATAGCTTACCTCTAGTCCTTTTCTATCTGTTTTGTGTTAAAATACGTTAAATAGATCTGAGACCCAATATACCATCAGTAGCATGAGGAGAGAAATTTATGCAAGTTGTTAGAAGAAGGGTAACATGGCGTGTGTTCAGTTATTCCCTAAATCAGAGGTTTACTGTAGTAAATGTCAAATGTCACCAGTTCATTAAGTATACAGTATTAAATATATATTTTCAAAGTAGTAATTATAACAAAAAGCCTTGTGGATGTATTGGGAGAGTGAAACCTGTTCCATTTCAGATTTGTTTACAGTTGATCAAGTCTTAATTGAATTTCTAAACATTCATTCCAACAGTCACTTGTTTGTTCCATTTTTTTAGACACTACATGGGCATTTTTATATTTGTACATTTTATCTTCAACTCCATTTACAGTATATTTTAGTTTGTTTGTCACATTAACAATTTTAATTTTAACAAGGTTTCTCTTGTAGATGGCCAATAATGATTGTCCTTCACTGGCCCTCATGACCTAACCCCTGAAGTCCATGTAACATTCTTCTAAATCTATGTTGTACTCCCTCCAATATCTTTCCTAAGGTGTGGAACCCAGAACTGCTCACAGTATTTGAGATGAGGCTGAGCCAGGGTTTTATATAACTGCAGCATACCTCTGTGTCCTGATGCTCCTGCCCTCCAGATATAAAGACCAGCATTCTATTAGCTTTCTTGATTGTTTACTGTACCTGTTTATGACATTTTAAAGACTTTAGATTAGATTACAGTGTGGAAACTGGCCCTTCGGCCCAACAAGTCCACACCGACCCGCCGAAGCGCAACCCACCCAGACCCATTCCCCTACACCTAACACTACAGGCAATTTAGGATGGCCAATTCACCTAACCTGCACATTTTTGTTGGATTGTAGAAGGAAACCAGAGCAAACTCACACAGTGAGGGGGAAAATGTGCAAACTCCACACAGACAGTCACCTGAGGCGGGAATTGAACCCGGGTCTCTAGCGCTGTGAGGCTGCAGTGCGAACCATTGTGCCACCATATCTATGCACTTGAAACCCCAAGTCTTTTTGGACATCTACTGTATTTAACTTCATAGCATTTTGAAAGTACCCTCATCTTTCCATTTTCAGTTCAAACCAGATAACCTCACACTTGTCTATATTGAACTCTATCTGCCACAATTTTACATTTTCACTGACTCTGAGAGACAATACAAATTCGGCCTGTTTTCTCTAGAATTTTGAAGGTTAAGGGGTGATCTGATCAAAATTTTCAATGTGTTATCAGGAAAATACAGGGTAGATGAAAATAAACTATTTCTACTGGTTGGGGATTCTAGAACAAAGATTCTAAAACTTAGGGCCTGACCATTCAGGCGAGATGTTAGGAAGCATTTCTACACACATAGAGTAGGAGAGTTTGGGAATTCTCTTCCACAAATTGCACATGCTGCTGGACCAGTTGTTCATTTAATATCTGAAGTCACATGACACCAGGTTATAGTCCAACAGGTTTATTTGAAATCACAAGCTTTTGGAACCCTGCAAGGTCACCCCAGTCTAATACCGGTACCTCCACACCACAACTTAAAATCTGAGATAGATAAATTTTTCATTAAACAAGGATATTAAGGGAGATGGGCCGGAGACTGGTATATGGCGTTAGGTCACGGAACAGCCATGATCTCACTGAATGTCAGAGTAGGCTTGAGGGGCTGAATGGTTTACTGCTGTTCCTTTGTCCCAGTGAATTGTATGTAGCTGATTGGTTAACTGGATTATGGCACAGGACAGCCAAGAATCAATCCGATTGTTATGACTCCAAGCTCACTTTGTTCAATACTTCTTGAGTTGTGGATATTGTCGGTCTTAAATGCTCTTGAACTGAGAGACTTGTTGGGGCCATTTCATACAGCATGTAAAACTAACCACATTGAAGTGAGACTGGAGTCACATGTACAGCATCTGGTGAGATCAAAATATTAATTTTCACGTGGATATTGTACATGTCTAATCTTTTTTTATAGGAGGTTGGACATCTAAGAGTTAAAGGTAAAATGGCCCAGGTGCAAACCCTACCTTCTCCAGTGTGCGTGTCATAGCATAATTAAAGAGAGTGATTAGAAAATATCTAGGAGAGCTTTTGTGGCAGCCTGGGCTAGAAGGCCTGGGTTTCAGTCCCACCCACTCTGAATGTGTGTCATAACACGTTCAAACAGGTTTTAAGGTTACAATTCAAATGCAAAAATGGCGTTTGTGGCACAGTTGTAGTGTCCCTGTCCTAGAGCCAGAAACATCAAAACCCAGTTTCATGTCCCACCTGCTCCAGAAGTGTATCATAACATCTCTGACAGTTTCATGACAATATCTCCATATTTAAGGGTCTTTGTGGTGCAGTGGTAATATCTCCTCCTCTGAGCCAGGAGGCTTGGATTCAAGTCCCAACTGCTCCAGAGGTGTGTCATAACATCCACATCTCCGAACAGCTCGATTAGGAAGTATCCAGTGTGTACCTATTCCTTGGAGTGTCAGTGCCAGGATCAAAACTTTCCAAGGCAATGGGGTGGATATTTTCCACACCAGTAACATTTTAATTCAATTCCCCAGTTTTCTTTTAAATCACAATGACTTCATGGCTCTTTATAATTTTATTCAATTTGATGTTTTGCTTTTGTATAAACAATATTCAAATGTGTCTCCTTGCTCTTTTAAGGCCATTAGAAATAGGAATGGGAGGAGACTGATCAGCCCCTTACACAGTGGCACAGTGGTTAGCACTGATCCCTCACAGCGCTAGAGACCCCGGTTCAATTCCCGCCTCAGGCGACTGTCTGTGTGGAGTTTGCACATTCTCCCCGTGTCTGCGTGGGTTTCCTCCGGGTGCTCCGGTTTCCTCCCATAGTCAAAAGATGTGCAGGTTAGGTGAATTGGCCATGCTAAATTGCCCATAGTGTTAGGTGAAGGGGTAAATGTAGGGTCTGGGTGGGTTGCGCTTCGGCGGGTCAGTGTGGACTTGATGGGCCGAAGGGCCTGTTTCCACACTGTAAGTAATCGAATCTAATCTAAAAATTATCACCATTCAATAGGATCATAGCTAATGCAACATTCCTCATGTCCACTTTCCTGCTCTTTCCCTGTAACCCTTGGTTTCCCAACTGATCAAGAATCTATCGGTCTCAGCCTTAAATATACATGAAGACTCTGTCCCCACAGCTCTGTGTGGAAAGGAGTTTCAAAAACACCCAATCTCCTGAGAAAAGAAATTCCTCCTCATCTCAGTCTTAAATTGGCACCCCTGTATTCTGAGACTCTGCTCTCTGGTCCTAGACTCTCCCATGAGGCAAAACATCTTCTTATCGGTCAAGCCCCTGAAAACCCAAATGTTTCAACGAGATCACCTCTCATTCTTCTCAACTCCAATCTCTCGAATCCCAACCTGTTTAGCTTTCTCTCATAAGACAATGTTCTCATTTCAGGGATCATCCTAGTGAACCATTTCTGAGCTTCCACCAATGAAATAATATCTTTCCTTAAATAAGGAGACCAGAACTGCTCACAGTACTCCAGCTGTGGTCTCCCCAGCACCTTGTACAGCTTCAGTAAGACTTCCCTATTCTTATACTCCAGCTCCCTTGAAATGAGGACCAGTAAATTTAGTTTAATTTGGTCTAATTTAGTTCAATTCAGTTAAATGTTTTACCTACAAAAAATAAAGAGTATTCAAATGATTATGAAGAGTCATCCAGAGGGTCTCAGGAATTTATGATGTTTAATTGGTTGAAATGAACTTCTAATTATGCTTGGACTTTGTCAAACAGTCATTAAGCTAACAGACATTAGCAAATCAGGGAGGTTTTATAACACTTTGATTTCATAGTGTTGAGTGTGTGTTCCAGAAGAAGATGACAGGAGTCATATTAAAAATGATCATCGGGATTAATCTGTGCGTGGACTGATGTGATTTCAAGGCATTTGCAAGAACAAGTGATTGTAAAAGAAAACAAGTAATTTGACAATAATTTTTGACGCCCACCAGTAGTTTTATCTTACAACGCATTCTGCAAGGAAATGAATACATACCGATCACATGTTGCTTTTCGTTGTGAAATTCAATGGGAATTTCTCTCCATGCCAGCCTTTTCAATACTAAGTGGAAGCCCTTGTCATTTGCAAACAGCCAGTGCAACTGATACAGGCCTGTCTGTTGCTTTGTGGATTTTATCAGGAATCAATAGTTATTCCTGTTAGCTGGACTCCCTATAATAGCAGGATGTAACATAGTTACTTGTGCATCAAACCTCAGATTAGTTTAAATGTTGGACTTCAAATATTTCAATTTTATTCATGAGTGGGGCCAGCTCGACCCAGTGATGGTGTTGATCATAAACACAGCTTTCATAGTCCCATCACTGAGGACAGCTTTTCTAATTTCCGAATTATTCAGCGTTGTTAAATGTCAGCAGCTTCAGTGGTGGGATAGGAGCCCACACTTCCCAACTATTCCCAATGGTGACCATTGTCGACAGGCATAAAAACCCATCTGCTTCACAAATGTCCTTTAGGGAAGGATATTAGCTATCCTTACCTGGTCAGGCTTATATGTGACTTCAAACTCATAGCAATGTGGTTGACTCTCAACTGCTCCTGAAACGGCCTGGTGAACAGTTCATTTCAGTAAAAGTTGGGGATGGACAACGAATGTTGGTCTTACTAGCAAAACCCACATTCCACCTTAAAAAGATGCCAGAGAGGCTGGTAAAAAAAAATTAGCAGAGGAGTTAGTCTTGCTTTTCTTGTTAGCTGTCACTTTGTGCTGGCACAATGTATTATTGAACAATGATTGGTAAAGACCTCTTACTTCTGGCTGCTTGGACTTTATATCTGCTTGAACTAGGCTTTGATTTGTGAGAAATTGATGGATTTAGCACATAATTACTCAGAGCAGTGCTGGGTGCAGCTCAAGACTGTACAGGCGTGAAATAACTTACTTTTCTTCAGAGCAGAATAATCCTCCTGGCCAACCTGGAAAATGCTAGCGGTCTTGCATCTACCTGGACAGGCCGATAAATCCTTACTTTACTTTCTGACATGAAGACTTCTCTACACTTGTGCTGCTGCCTGTGAATGATGATCACACAAGGCCTCAGGGAGGAATATTCATGAACTGCTTTGTGAATGAGCTTGGAACATTGTGGCTTTTACCTGCCAGTTGGTCAGCCATTGGGGACTGATGTTTGGGCCCCTCACCAAGATTCTGGTCACGACTCACCCAACAACAGTAAAGACATCTTCATGTAACATCATCTAGTGACAAGAACTGCAATTTCAATAATGGAAATGATGAAGAGAAAAATGATCTTTTTCTAATTATCAAAATATTCAGACAGGGAGAAGGAGCAGCAAAACAAAGCAAGTGCAGCTTCAGGTGTATTTTGACCACAATTCTAACTTGAGGCCTGAATCTTTCAGCCTCCAGTAAGTCTGGATTCAACTTGACTCCAGAGTGACGTTGAGTGAGATTCTTGAAGCCGGTATCTTGAGTGGATAGTGCAAGCGATACATATGAGTTTGCAAAATGTCAGCTATTTGATCGACTTGATCTTGTCTATTTATCCTATTTATGCCCCTCATGATTTTATAAACCTCTATAGGGTCTATAAGGTCACTCCTCAGCTTCTGACTCTACAAGGAAAACAGCCCCAGTCTATTCAGAATCTCCCTATAGCTATCAGTACTGTCCCTCTAGAACTGGCAACATCCTTGTAAATGTTTTTTGAACACTTTCAAGTTTCACAGCATTTTCATATTGCAGGGAGAACAGATTGGAATGAAGTATTCCAATAGTGGGTGGTCAATGTCCTGTACAGCTGCAACCTGGCCTCCCAACTCCTGTACTCAACACACTGACCAATAAAGGCAAGCATACCAAATGACTTAATCACTTTCCTGTGTACCAGCAACTCCATTTTCAAGGAACTATGAGCCTGCACTCCCAAATCCCTTTGTTCAGCAACATTCCCCAGGACCTTACCATTAAGCGTATAAGTCCTGCCCTGATCTGCCTTTCCAAAATGCAGCACTTCATCTGTCACTCCTAAATCCATTAACCCATCTGATCAAGGTTCCGTTTTACTCTGTAGAAGTAAGAGAAGGTACAGACCAGCTGGAGTTAAGGATATATGCAAATTCAGATTCAACAAGTAACTTCTCCTGATGAAGGGGCCATGCTCCAAAAGGTTGTGATTTCAAATAAACCTCTTGGATTTTAACGTTGTGTCATCTGACTTCTGTACTTGAAGAAGGCAAAGCATCATCACCATCTCAAGGGCAATTTGGGATGAGTAATTTGTGCCAGCTCAGCCTGCGAATTGCCTGGCCCTTGAAGGTGACCAAACAGGTAGATGAGAGTAAACCGGTTGATGTGGTATATATGGATTTCAGCAAGGCATTCAATAAGGTTCCCCACAGTAGGCTTTTGTACAAAATTTGGAGGAACGGGATTGTGGGAGATACAGCAGTTTGGCTCAGTAATTGGCTTGCTGAATGAAGACAGAGTGTGGTGGTTGATGGGAAATGTTCATCCTGGAGTCTAATTACTAGTGGTATACCGCAAGGGTCAGTGTTGGGTCCACTGCTGGTCGTCATTTTTATAAATGACCTGGATGAGGGCGTAGAAGGGTGGGTTAGTAAACTTGCAGACGACACAAAGGTCGGTGGAGTTGTGGATAGTGACGAAGGATGTTGTAGGTTACAGAGAGACAAAGATAAGCTGCAGAGCTGGGCTGAGAGGTGGCAAATGGAGTTTAATGTGGACAAGTGTGAGGTGATTCACTTTGCTCAGAGTAACCGGAATGCAAAGTACTGGGCTAATGGTAAGATTCTTGGTAGTGTAGATGAGCAGAAAGATCTCGGTGTCCAGGTACACAGATTCTTGAACGTTGCCACCCAGGTTGACAGGGTTGTTAAGAAAGCATACAGTGTTTTAGCATTTATTAATTGAGTTTCGGAACCATGAGGTTATACTACAGCTGTACAAAACTCTGGTGCAGCCGCACTTGGAGTATTGTGTACAGTTCTGGTCACCGCATTATAAGAAGGATGTGGAAGTTTTAGAAAGGGTGCAGAGGAGATTTACTAGGATGTTGCTTGGTATGGAGAGAAGGTCTTACAAGGAAAGGCTAAGGGACTTGAGGCTGTTTTCACTGGAGAGAAGAAGGTTGAGAGGTGACTTAATAGAGACATATAAGATAATCAGAGGGTTAGATAGGGTAGACAGGGAGAGCCTTTTTCCAAGATTGGTGACGGCGAGCACGAGGGGGCATAGCTTTAAATTGAGGGGTGATAGATATAGGACAGGTGTCAGAGGTAGTTTCTTTACTCAGAGAGTAGTAAGGGTATCGAATGCTTTGCCTGCAACGGTAGTAGATTCGCCAAGTTTAAGTACACTAAGTCATCATTGGACAAGCATATGGACGAACATGGAATAGTGTAGGTTAGATGGGCTTCAGATTGGTATGACAGGTCGGTGCAACATCGAGGGCTGAAGGGCCTGTACTGCGCTGTAATGTTCTATGTTCTATGTTCTATGAAAGATTGCAATATATGGTCCATTCACTTCCTCATTCTCATAAACTAAAACTCTTTCTGCTGTCTGAACTTTCCGTGCACTGACTGGTAGCAGCTCACCACACTCCCGCTCCTGCAGCATCACTGGGTTTCCTCCGGGTGCTCCGGTTTCCTCCCACAGTCCAAAAGATGTGCAGGGTCAGGTGAATTGGCCATGCTAAATTGCCCGTAGTGTTGGGTAAGGCGTAAATGTAGGGGTATGGGTGGGTTTTGCTTCGGCGGGTCGGTGTGGACTTGTTGGGCCGAAGGGCCTGTTTCCACACTGTAATATAATCTAATCTAATGTAATCTCTGTCATCCACTTCCATCTCACTCAATTGCTCCTTTTGTCTTCTTTCAGGAATAAATGTTTCCCAGCTGAGCTGAGACCAATGGCTGAATGTCCTATTTATGCTCTTAAATAATAAGTTTGTCTAACACACTCTATTTTGATCTAAATTTTGCATTTGTTCTGGCATTCCTGTCTCTCTAATTCACTCCTCTTCCACCCCATACAGAAATCAAACAACAGACTTGAGGCCCTGTAATTTCTATTTGTTTAAAACCCAATCCTGTGAGTGAACTTTTCGTCAACTCTCTGCTATCTATTTCTGTGGTTCAGTGTCAGTTTATTTTATCTGATTAGTTCACTTTGAAATGCCCTGGGACATTCTGATGCATTAAAGGTGCAATATAAATGTGGATAATTGTTGTTACAAGACATACTTTCTTTATTAATATCTCACCTTGTAACTTTAGTCCTGCAGTTGCTGCTTTGAAACAGACAGAAACACATTAGTGTTGCTGAGATTGAAATCCCCTAGGATGGAAGAGGTAATGTCATGTCTCAGTTTGCTTAGTCAGTAAGCAAGTAGGATGTTGGCATCTTAAAAATAGATGCACCATTAACCTGTTCATTCGCCAGAATAAATTCTTGCTGAATTAAGTGATACACTGATGGCAGGTTTTTTTCTTAAATTGCACAATAGAGACACTGTGCAAACTTTGGATCTCCGAGTGCGCAGAGATTAACCTGAAGCATTTTACCGTCAATTTTAAATGCTAATTCAGCTCATTTACACTGATGGGTTCAGCAAGATATCCAAGTCAGTTCCCACAAGGTTCACCAGTGTGCACCGTTCAAGAACAAAATAGCTCCAGCATTAAATCAGACAGATAGACACTAACCAAAACACTCTTTGTCAAGGGTGCTTTCTCCACACAGCAGACCCAGTTAGAAGAAAGGCAATATTCCACAATCTACACAACAGAGAAATCAATTAGCAGTTTGATGTAAGGCATGGTGGCTCAGTGTTTGGCACTGCTGCCACACAGCACCAGAGACCTAGGTTTAATTGCATCCTCGGGCAACAGTCTGTGTGGAGTTTGCACCTTCTCTGCGTGGTTTTGATCTGGATGCTCCAGTCTCCTCCCACAGTACGAAGATGTGCAGATTAGGTGGATTGGCCACAGGAAATGTGGAATTACAGGTATAAGGTAAGAGGATAGATTTGGGAAGGTTAGTTTGGACTTGATGGGCTGAATGGCCTGTTTCCACACTGCAGGGTTTCTATCAAACTCTGGTTATCATCTTCATTCAAATAAAAGGGCACAAAGCAACTTAGCATGAGTTAATTAAATCTACTTAAGAGATTAATACTGACTTGATAGTAGACCCCACAAAGGGTCATTAACTGCCCTGTGATATGAATTGAAAGCCTTGCTGGCGAGGATTCTATGAATGTACTTGAACAACACAAAAAGATGGCAATCATTTCTCAGTTGGTAGCTCTGTTGATCCTGTATCAGAAGGTTTGTTTTTCACTCCACAGCTAGGAGTGCATTGGCTTGTCTGTCAGCCAGTGGGGGCAGGTGTGTGGCCATGCCAGAGATACCATCTTTCGAATTAAGCATGAAACCTAGGGCCTTCAGCTCTCCCAAATGTGCTGTCTCAATTTTGAAGAATGAAATATTCCTGGTTAATACCATTCCCACAGCTGAGAGCTCTAAAACAGATTACTTATTCATTTATCTCATTGAATTGTGGATGCTACCTCTACACGAATACTCCATATTTGCAATGCAACCGTGAGATTTCCTTGGCTGTATATAGAGCTTTAGAATGTTCTGTTTTTGCAGAAAAGTCAGCCTTTCTTTTTGAGTCAACTAGGAAAGCAGGGTAACTGGTTTAACAATCATGTGATTTCCATGGAAACCTTTCAATCCAGGTGCCACACCAAACAGACTGGAAGCTAACACAGAAACATGGAAAGCAGGAGTGGGGGTAGGCCAGTTGGTCCTTAGAACCGGATCTACCATTCAAAATGATCATTACCCAACTGTCAGAGTCCTTGCTGATGTTTCATTATGTTTAGTTTTATTCTTTTATCATAGAGTCATAGAGGTGTACAACATGGAAACAGACCCTTCGGTCCAACTCGTCCATGCCGACCAGATATCCCAACCCAATCCCAGCACCTGGCCCATATCTCTCCAAACTCTTCCTATTCATATACCCATCCAAATGCCTTTTAAATTTTGCAATTGTACCAGCCTCCACCACTCCCTCCGGCAGCTCATACCATACACGTACCACTCTCTGCGTGAAAAAGTTGCCCCTTAGGTCCCTTTTATATCTTTCCCCTCTCACCCTCTAGTTCTGGAATCCCCCACCCCAGGAACAAGATTTTATCTATTTATCCAATCCATGCCCCTCATGATTTTATAAACCTCTATAAGATCACCCCTCAGCCTCTGATGCTCCAGGGAAAACAACCCCAGCCTGTTCAGCCTCTCCCAATAGCTCAACTCCTCCAATGCTGGCAACATTCTTGTAAATCTTTTCTGAACCCTTTCAAGTTTCACAACATCTTTCCGATAGGAAGGAGACCAGAATTGCATGCAATATTCCAACAGTGGCCTAACCAATGTCCTGTACAGCCGCAACATGACCTCCCAACTCCTGTACTCAATACTCTGACCAACAAAAGAAAGCATACCAAATGCCTTCTGGAAATGGCATGTGGACATTGGGACAGCTTGTAGGAAAGAGTGCAGACCAAATAAGTCTTTGTTTGCGAGTCAAGGTCTGGGGGCTAATTGCAGACTGATTCTTGGTTAAAACGATTTCACCAGCTCCAGTGACTCAGGAAGAGCATTTGTTTAAACTGATAGCAGAAGTTGACTATTATCGAAGCCTTTACTTGGGAATTGATTCCAACAAGTCTGGAAAAGACATTACGCTCAAGCAGATGGAGGTTATTGAATGATACTTGTGGCCTTGGGAGGAGTCAATCAGCCTATGGGGTTGAGCCAAAATTAAAGTTGTTTTATTGACTATGTTTTCTGAGAGATGGTTCTGGGCTGCTACTGAGACAGCATGAAGATTTGAAAGCTCCTGATCTAATCTGATATAGCAGATTCCAGAAGCTCAGAGTGGAAAGCTGAGTTAGAAATATTGCTGTGTTTACTTGTGTGAGTTGAGAATGAGAATGTCTTTAACATCTCAGGGAAAGCAGTCAAGGAGTACACATTTATACCTGTGAAGCAACACATTGTGAAAGCCACTTTTATAACCTGGTCAGTTTTGTCAATTTCTTTTATTTATCCCTTAGGTATGTTTGTTTGACTGTCTGTCTTCTGTGTGAATCGAAGCTAAAAACAAACACTCCAAGTTTAAAGCACAAGCATTAATCAGCTTACCGTGTGGTTTAATTTTCTCTCTGCTAAAGTTATTGTGCGTTTAATAGATAGTTAACTCTTTTGTTTATGACACAAAACCAGTGTTTGGAAATTAATTATTCACATAGGTTGAGATTGATCATTCAAACATCTGGTTAGAAACCAAGATAGTGACTATTTGGGTGTCTTCAATGGTTTAGTTATTCACAAGTGTGTTGTGAATACAGAGGTAGAAAGACTGATTTGGTTCAACGGTCTATCTCTGTGTTGTAATACCATTGGAATCTTGTCCGGGGTCTTGAAACACAGAAACATAGATCTGGACTTTGGTACTTCGAGTGAGTAATTAGACTACAGGTTTTTATTCAGTTTTAAGACGGAACTGGAAATGTTTCAAGATTTTTGAATGTGTCAGAAATTTCCCTGATCTAGTTGCAGGGTGCAAGTAGAACTAACTTAACAAGTTTAGCCAGCAGCCAGGAAATAAAGTTGCCAGAGAAAGCTAAAAAGGTGAGGAGAAAGTGAGGTCTGCAGATCCTGAAGAAGGGCTTATGCCCGAAACGTGGATTCTCCTGTTCGCTGGATGCTGCCTGACCTGCTGCGCTCTTCCAGCAACACATTTTCAGCAAAGCTAAAAAGGTAGCCATTATAGATTTAATAATGAAACAGTTTGATTTAGTCTGTTTAGGAACTACTTGGGAGTCTTTGACAGGTTAATTTTATTGTGTTGGGAATACAGAGGTAAGTTAATTTGGTTTGGCAGTCTGTCTCCATATCATAACACAACTCATTACCTTATTCCCTGTACAATTTCTTCCCACCCTTTGATCCCTTTCGCCCGAAGAACTATATTGACATCCATCTTGAAAATGTTCAATATTTTGTCCTCAACCACTCTCTGTGGCAGAAAATTCCACTGGCTCACCGCTGTCTAGGTATAGAAATAGCTGCTTATGTCAGTCTTAATTGGTTTACCCTGTATCCTTTGACTGTGACCTTTGAATCTGGACTCCTTGATCATTGAGAATATTCTTCCTGGTTTACAGTATGTAGTCCTGTGAGAATTTTATGCACTCCAGTAAATATAGTCCTAACTAATTAAGTCCTTCCTTAGAGAAGGAGTGTGGAGTTTGCACATTGCTCCTTGTCTGTGTGAGTTTCCTCCTGATGCTCAGTTTCCTCCCACAGTCCAAAGATGTGCAGGTTAGGTGAATTGGCCATGCTAAATTGCCCGTAGTGTTCAGGGATGCGTAAGTTAGGTATTTGTCAGGGGAAATGGAGAGTAACAGGGTAGGGGAATGGGTCCAGGTGGGAAACACTTCGGAAGGCTGGTATGGACCTATTGGGCCAAATGGCCCTGTTTCCACAGTTTAGGGATTCTATGAAAAAACCTGCACATAATACTCTGACTGTAGACTCACAAGGCCTGTACAATTGGACTGAAAACAAAAAATGCTGGAACTCGCAGCAGATCAGGCAGCGTCTGTGAAGAGAGAGCCAGCTATGAAACATGTGTTGCTGGAAATGCGCAGCAGGTCAGGCAGCATCAAAGGAACAGGAGAATCGATGTTTCAGGCATAAGCCCTTCTTCAGGAATGAGGAAGGTGTGCCAAGCAGGCTAAGATAAAAGGTAGGGAGGAGGGAGGAGGGGGAGGGGCGCTGGGAATACGATAAGTGGAAGGAGGTTAAGGTGAGGGTGATAGGCCGGAGAGGGG
>NC_057724.1:75643776-75673359 GCF_004010195.1 Chiloscyllium plagiosum | reverse complement strand
GCGATCGCGGAGGCTGCATGGTCGGTGGGGGCGGAAGTGACGTCATGGTTCGCAGCGGCGGTTGCTGCAGCGGCCACATGGTTAATGGCGCCCTGAGTGCTTCCGGAGGCCAATGGAAGATTCTGGAACATTTGAGGAATCCGGAGTGTGGGGATAAGTACATGAAAGTTTTTGGTACTTACTGTCTTTAATTTTCGATATGGCTAGGAAGAACTGTTTATTTAGTGTATGGATTCTTCTGAGGATGAAGAGGTCCTATGCAGGTCTGTGAGAGTGTTGTCCTGAGCTGGGGTAGGGCTGACTACAGGGAATGTAGGTAGCGGTGCATGGCTGCAAGTGTGGAGCAGAGGATCAGGAGGGAGGTCTGTTGTTGGAGGCTTCGGATTTGTTGTAGGTACTGGTTGTCCTGGTTGGGTCCAAATTTTGTTGGTCTGAACGTAGTCCAGAGTCCATGCGGGGTCAGTCGGTTCCATAGACAAGTGCCGAGGAAGGAGATGTGGCTGTGGTAGCGAGTCTGTTTGAGGACTTGGCTGAAGAGCTTCTGGGCAGAGGAGATGACCTGGGGTGTGCAGTAAGAGAGGGACTCACTGAGATCCTTGTAGAGGGAGGAGGAGAGCTTCTTCAAGGAAGGCATCCTTGCAAGAAGATTTGCAATAGGTTAAAATCAACTAGGAGAAAATGAGGACTGCAGATGTGGGAGATCACCCTCACCTTAACCTCCTTCCACCTATCGTATTCCCAGCGCCCCTCCCCCAAGTCCCTCCTCCCTACCTTTTATCTTAACCTGCTTGGCATATCCTCCTCATTCCTGAAGACGGGCTTATGCCCGAAACGTCAATTCTCCTGCTCCTTTGATGCTGCCTGACCTGCTGCGCTTTTCCAGCATCACATTTTTAAGCTCTGATCTCCAGCATCTGCAGTCCTCACTTTCTCCTAATGTTTCAAGTCTAGATGACTTTTCATCAGCTCTGATTACAAATCATCTGGACGTTAACTTTCTCCTTCCACCGATGCTGCCTGATCCGCTGTAACCTCCAGCAATCGTTGTTTTCACTACAGATTCCAGCATCCGCAAAAATTTGCTCCTGTAGAACTGTAGCAAGACATCTGTGCCTGTGCACTCGAATCCTCTCATTATGAATCCTAACATACCATTTGCCTTCTTCACTGCTTACTGCACATTCAGGCTTACCTGCGGTGACTGGTATTAGGGCATTCCTGATGAAGGGCTTTTGCCTGAAACGTCGATTCTCCTGCTTCTTGAATGCTGCCTGACTAATGCACCTAACACTATGGACGATTTAGCATGGCCAATTCACCTGACCTGCACATCTTTGGATTGTGGGAGGAATCCCACACAGACATGGAGGGAATGTGCAAACTCCACACAGACAGCCACTCAAGACTGGAATCAAACCTGGGACCCTGGTGATGTGAGGCAGCAGTGCTAACCACTGAGTCACCGTGCCACCCTTTATCCATGTCAGTGCACTGCCCGCAATCCTGTGTATTTCAGTTTTACGTGCTAATCTCTTATGTGTGATGTCATCAAACACCTTTTGAAAGTCCAAGTAAATGACATCCTAATCAATTCTACAAATTACAAAGCTGCACCCACATTAACTACTGTACCATGATCAGTTAATCTCACCCAGGACAGAAGTTATAACAGATCTTACAATTTATCATTGTTCACAAAACTAATAAGACAGTAGCTTGTCTTCATTGTTGCCTGCACAGCAGATATTAGGAAGAGGATAAGTCTAAAATGTGGTCCACATTGTGATTGCAAAACTAAATAAATGGTGCAAGCTAGCCATCTTCTTTGCTCATTAAATTAAACAGGAGAAAATTGCAAAGAATTCCCTGACCTCCTCATCCATGAAGGATGTTATATTGGATACTGGTAGCATGAAGACTGTCAGTAAGAATATGGTGGTGCCAACTTTGGAAAGGGGAGGAATTGAAGTAGACACAATCCAAACATCTGCAATGGAACCAATCAACTGAATCCCAATAATAAAATATATGCAGCACTTCTGATCTGAGGACACCCCAACATGCTTTGGAGCCAGTGATATACAGACACTGTTATAATGAAGCATAGGCAGTGGCGTATTTGCACACAGTAGGCTCCGACAAGTAACAATGTAA
Organism: Chiloscyllium plagiosum; assembly: GCF_004010195.1. Taxonomy (NCBI): domain Eukaryota; kingdom Metazoa; phylum Chordata; class Chondrichthyes; order Orectolobiformes; family Hemiscylliidae; genus Chiloscyllium; species Chiloscyllium plagiosum. Next base: position 75,671,205 of record NC_057724.1, on the reverse strand, counting down.
TTATTTGCAGATCATTTGCTTCACTGGTAACAGTTGAGAGTTAAATGTTGGCCTGGAAATGATGAAGAAATCCCCGATTTTTCAGTAAGATAATAACATAGGATTTCATACTACTAACTAGCTTTTCCTCTCACTGATATAGCATCTTCACAGGAGCTGGTTAGATCAGTTGTTGGATGGCTGTTTTGGAATGTGATGTGAAGAGCATGGGTTCAATTCCCATACCAGCTAAGGTTACCATGAGAGTCCCAACCTCTGCCCTTGCCTGTGGTATGGTGACCCTCAAGTGAAATCCATCACTAGTTGTGTGGGGAGTGTTGACTTTTCACTTCACTGGAGCATAACTCTGGATTACACATTCAGTTCAGCATTATCAGGTCCAACTTCAAAGGCACCCATTTCAGGGTATATACCTAAATGGAAGTGTCTCCAATATTGGATTATGGCATCATTATAATGATCCAGGAATGGTGTGAACACCCAGACAGCAAAGGGGAGATCAAGTTCGGATAGAAAAATCCAAACAGTTGGGAGATTGGAAGCAAGGAATAGTACAATGTGAGACAGGTCATGTTGATCCATTTCAACCAGGTGTTTGGAATTTCTTAACTTTAAAAGATAACTCATCAATTGGCACATTGCACAAGAGAATTTCAAAGCCCCTGACATTTTTGTCAATGATTTCTATGATTCAATGATTTTTAAATGTTTCTGATACAAGTTCTGGCAGATAGTGAGTTTCAAATTTATTCAAAGCGAGTAGTTCAAACAAAAGAATTTTATAAATGTGTCTGAAATAAGTTTCATTAATTGATGTGATGATGAATGAGTGGGAACATATTGTTCCAATATTTTTATCCATCAAACTGGAAGCAATAATCACAAAACCTCTCAACATTCGCTTGCTTTAATTGCTATTTTATGGTCTTTCCCTTTTGTAATTATGTTTTACACATGTTGGCCCCTTTCTCCCATAAAACAAGGAACTTGAATACAGGATAATCTGTAACAGTGAGAGTTGGAACAAGTATAGGGAATCAGAGCCATGTGTCACTGGAAGAGGAGTTTACTAGGGTGTTGCATCATGAGTTCTCTTCAATGTCTATGCAGAAGCAATGATCAAAGAAATGTTTGGAGTCAGAATCTGATGCTTGTGTGAAATGATGATAACATCAGATAAATTTACAAATTATAAAAGATTCTTGCAGCAAACAAGATGAAGGATTATGGGACTTCATAGATAGACTGCAAGCATAAATTTTGATGAAAATGAACATTGGCAAAAGCAAATTGGCACAAGTCAAAAGAGAAATAATCTCAACAGAGCAAAAGTACTGAAAAAGCCACAAGGGACCAATACTTAACCCAATTGCCATGATCTAGTGGCTGACCAGCTATAGAATCTCTATTGTGTTGCAGCAGCCCATTTGGCCCATCAAATTCATACTGACCCTCTGAAGAGCATCTTTAGACTATTGGAGCAAACCCATGCAGACATGGGGAGAATGTGCAAACTACATGCAAGCAGTTGCCTGAGTGTGGAATTGAACCCAATCCCTGGTGCTGTAAGGCAGCAGTGCTAACTACTGAGCTACCTTGCGACCCCATGATCTGGTTCTGTTACAAATCATTATAGAAACTGTGGGTGCTCCAGCACGGATTTCCTAGATTCTGCAGTGGTCCCAGCAAATCTGAAAGAACAATTGCAATGTCACTATTCAAGATTGGAGGCAGAGTACAAATATGTAACTACAGGCTGGATGAACTAACATCAGCCACTGGGAAAGTGATGGCATCGATCATTAAGGTAATCTTAACACTGGAAACCTATTATCAAATTTGGTATGGTTTTACATAAATGCATCATATTTGACAAACGTGTTAGAGCTTTTTGAGTTGCAATTAACAGGGTATATAAAGAAGAACCAATGATTGTAAAATATCTGGATTTCTAAAAGTCACTACTTAGTCAGTCTAAAAGTCACACAAGATAGCTTTGATAGCTTTGTGGTGATGGATTTGCAGGTAAAAGATTGGTTAACTAACAGGAAATAACAGGTATAGATGTCGCATTCTCATATTGGTAGACTGTCACTAATAAATTGCTCAAAGATGAGTGCTAGGGCCTCAGTTATTTCCAAATTTATTGATTATTTAGAAAAAGTCATGAAGAATATTTGCTGATGATACAAAGCAAAATAGAAATGTAAAGTTATATGGAGAATATATGGAGGCGACAGAGAGTTATAGACAGATAAAGTAAATGGGCAATAAGATAGAGTACAATCAGAGGAAGTCTGAAATTATTCACTTTGAAATTGAGAAATGAAGAACAGACTTTCTATGACACTTGGAAATATTACTTCTCAATGAAATATGAGTGTATTTGTGTAAAGAACTCAGAGAGCTATCATACAGTTGTACTAAGCAATTAGAAATGTACATTATGTAATGTACAAGGGGATTGGAGTACGAGAGTGATGAAGTCTTGGTATAATTTCTTTAGGCTTGACTTGCAGTCGCCAGTGTTGGACTGGGGCGGATAAAGTTAAAAATCACACAACACCAGATTATAGTCCAACATATTTATTTGGAAGCATAGCTTTCGGAGCGCTGCTCCTTCATCAGGTGGTTGTGGAGGTTAAGGTTTGTAATGGTACCACACCAGAGTATTGTGTGCAGTTTTGGTCTCCATACATAAGGAAGGATATTTGAGCTTGCACATCAAAGGTTCACTAGATTGGCTCTTGGGATGACAATGTTGTCATTTGAGAAGAAGCTGAGTACATTATGGGTACATTAGCTGGAGTTTAAAACCAATGACTATTGATCTCATTGAATCATTCAAGGTTTTCCAGGAGCTTGACCTGTTAGACAGGGTTAATAATGAGAGGTTACCTCCACTAGTTAGTGAACCTTGAACATTGGTCATAGAGGTAGAGCCATAGAGATGTCCAACTCGTTCATGCCAACCAAGTATTATAAATTAATCTAGTCCCATTTGCCAACATTTGGTCCATATCCCTCTAAACTCTTCCCATGCATATACCAATCCAAATGCCTCTTAAATCCTGTCATTGTACCAACCTCCACCACTTCCTCATTCCATATACTCACCATCCTCTGCATAAAAAAGTTGCCCCTCAGGTCCCTTTTAATTTTCTTAGCTCTTACCCTAAACGTATGTCCTCTAGTTTTGAACTCTCCCATCCCGAGGAAAAGACCTTGTCTGTTCACCCTATCCATGCCCTTCATGATTTTGTAAACCTGTATAAGGTAACCCCTCAATCTCCAGCCCATTCAGCCTCTCCCTACAGCTCAAACACTCCAATCCTGGCAACAGCCTTGTAAATCTTTTCTTATTCCTTTCATGTTTCACAACATCCTTCCTATAGGAGGGAGACCAGAATTGCACACGGTATTCCAAAAGTGGCCTAACCAATGTCATGTAGAGTCACAACGCAACCTCCCAACTCCTATATTCAATACACTGACCAATAAAGGAGACCGTACCAAATGCCTTCTTCACTATCGTATTTACCTGCAACTTCACTTTCAGGGAACTATGAACCTGCACTCCAAGGTCTCTTTTTTCACCAATGATCTTACCAAAAGTCGATAAGTCCTGCTCTGATTTGGCTTTCAAATTACAACATCTCACATTTATCTAAACTAAATTCCATCAGCTACTGCAGAATCATAGCATCCTTTCAATGGAGAAAGAGGCCATTTGGCCAATGAAGACCCTCTGAAGAGCATCCTATTCTATCCCCGCAACCCCACATTTCCCATGGCTGGCCCACCTAGCCTGCACTTCCCTGGACACTCTGGGCAACTTAGCATGGTCAATCCCCTAACCTGCACATCTTTGGACTGTGGGAAGAAACCAAAGCACCCAGATGAGATCCACACAGACACGGAGTGATTGTGCAAACTTCACACGGTCAGTTGCCCGAGGCTGGAAACAAACCTGAGTCCCTGGTACTGTGGGACAGCAATGTTGAACAATGAGTCACCATACTACCCTGAGTCACCATACTGTCTTTGGTCTCGGGAGAAGTGGCTTATTATTTAAAGTAAAGATTTCAGAGAAATTATATGACTTGAAGCATTGTAAAAACTTGGAATTTTCTCTCTCCCAAGAGTTGTAGGTATTTCATATATGAATATATTTAAGGCATCATCTTGTGTGGCAAAATCACTGTCTTAAATGAGATATGCTCAGTGCAGATGTAGCAGTCAAAAACTGAGACACCAGGGATCATCAGGAGTCCAATCATATTCAACCACAATAGCCTCTGGCACTAGTTATATCCCTCACGCTACCATTACCATTAAGCAATGAGTCAAAATGAAGAAGGAAGTGGTATCAGGTTATTGGAAATATAGAAGGACCAGAATGTGAAGTGATAATACAGGACTGCATACATAGTCAAGAGTAGAAGTAATTTTTAATAAAGATAGCTAATGCAAACAGAAGAACTAGGAGCACAGGGAGGCCATTCAGCCCCTTGAGCCCATTTCATCATTGGATGCAACATGACTGATCTCATCTTGGCTTCAATTCCTCTTTCCTGTCTGCTCTCCATAATCCTTCTAGACATTACTCATTAAAGGTCTGTCTATATACTCCCAAAATTTATTCAGAGCCTGCACCACGGTGGGAAATGACTTCCACTGATTCACAACGCTTTGAGAGCAATCATTCTTCCTCATTACTGTTTACAATCTGTCATCTCTTATGCTAAAACTAAAACAATTCTAGATTGACCCACATGGGGAAGCATCCTCTCTGTGTCTAGTTCCTCAACTCCTTTAGCATCTTATGTGCCTCATTAAGATTTTCTCAAATAAATCATTGCATGATTCATTCCATGTGAACGTGAAGAATGGTTGAAGGCATGGGACTCATCAGAAACTCTGGATAAAGCAGCATCTCTGAAGTTAGAAATCACACAACACCAGGTCATAGTCCAACAGGTTTATTTGGAAGCTCTAGCTTTCAGGAGGGCTACTCAGGTAGTTGTGGAGTAGAAGATCATAATACACAGAATTTATAGCAAAAGTTTACAGTGTGATGTAACAGAAAATATACATTGGAAAAGACCTGGATTGTTTGTTAAGTCTCTCATCTTTTAGAATTAACATGTTGATTTCAGTTCTTTCATATGTAAATCACAGAAATTTTTATAAGTTACATTCTCAAGTGAACATTAGCAATTGGTGTCATGTTGGCCCAGATAATGCATTTAAGGTGTGAGGTGCCCTGTGTGAGACTGTACCACAATGCTCAGGCTGATTCTAATCTAAAAAATGGATTTACAGAATTTTACATGGACTCATGCAGTTTTTGAGCAAAATAAAATGGAATTCTGCAAGTACAAATTCACCCCACAAACTTATATTTGTGTGTGTGTTTGTGTGTGGACACATGTGGGTGTATGTGTGTGGGGGGTGTTATGAGTGTCTGCAAGAGAGTATGTATGTATGTGTGTGAGTGTGAGTGTAAAGGGGTATAAGTCTGTGAGAGGGTGCGTGTGTGTGTGTGTGTCCCGAAGTCCATCTTGGACGACGGTCACCCGGAGGTCCAAAGTCGAATATCCCAGACCGCTGAAGTGTTCTTTGACTGGGATGGAACATTCCTGTCTGTTGATTGTTGTGTGGTGTCCATTCATCTGTTGGTGTAGCCTCTGCTCGATCTCGCCATTATACCACGTCGAAGGGCATCATTGCCTACAGCTATTGAGATGGACAATATTGGCTGAGTCGCATGTACATGGTGGGAGGTGTCCCTTCGTGCAATGGTGTCAACACTCTGTCACATCTTGCGTCTACGGTAACAAGGATGTATGGTATCATCCTGAAAGCCGGGCATGAACAATGATCTGTTTGAGGTTTGATGGTTGTTTAAAGGCAAGAAGTGGAGATGTGGGGAAGCTCTTGGTGTTGTGTGATTTTTAACTTTGTACACCTCAGTCTAACACCAGCACCTCCAAATCATCTCTGCAGTTAGATTGAAAAGCTACATTCCAAAGCTGTCTCTTCCCTTACCCAAGCTATTTTCGCATGGGTTACGATGATGACATCTACCCAATAATGTGGAAAAATTCCCCAAGTATTAAATGTGAACAAAGAGCTCAAAAAATACATTTAAAGCATTTACCATCACTTTGGTCTCCATTAAATCATTATGCAAGTGATGGAAGGTTTTATCAACAGTGTTGTTAAGAGGCACATTGCCAAGAGAAATTGCAAATGGAACTGCACAAATGGACAATGAATATTGCCATTTCCAACCTTGACATGGAGAGAAGGTCATTGATGAATATGAGCCTGTGACACTCCCCTGAGGAACAACTGCAGTGGAAGTATAGCGTGTGGATCTCCTTTCGTGCACTTCTGACAATTCTTGTAAATGTGAATGGTGTTTAGTGGTTTCCCCTGGTCATTGTAAAAATTGATCTCATTGATTACTGCTGTCCCATGGCCATCGTAAAATGAGCTTTTCAGGGGGTTCCTGAAACTTCAAATTGATGTTTCTTAATTGCTATTGTACAATAAAGAACAAAGAAAAGTACAGCATGGGAACAGGCCCAGCAAGCCCGTGCTGACCAATCGTCCCTCTGTAAACCAGAAACCTTTTGCCTCTATGCAATCCAGATCCCTCTATTCCCTGCCTATTCATTCATCTGTCAAGATGTTTCTTAATGGTGGTTTTGTATCCTACTTCACCATGATCTCTGGCAGCACATTCCAGCCACTTTTACATGCTCTGTGTAAACACCTTACCTCTCACATCTCCTTCAAACAGTCTGCCTTTTCCCTTAAACCAATATTTACTGGTAATTACCATCTCTACCCTGGGAAAAAGATTCTGACCATCTATTCTATCCATGCTTCATGGAATTTTGTAAATTTCCAACAGATTGTCTTTTACCCTCCAACATTCAAGTGAAAACAAGTCAAGTTTGTCCAATCTCTCCTCATAGCTAATACTTTCCAAACTAGATAACATCCTGGTAAACCATTTCGGTACCCTCTCCAAAGCCTCCACATCCTTCTGGTAGTATGGTGACCAGAACTGCATGCAATATTCCAAAAGTGGCCTCACTAAAGTTCTATACAGCTGCAACATGACTTGTGAATGTTTATATTCTATGCTTTGACTGGTGACGGCCACCATGACATTTGCATTCTTGACCAACTTATTCACTTGTGATCCACTTGCAGGGAACTGTGGACCTATATGCTTACATCTCTCCCTATGCTGATGCTATTAATGGTTCTGCCATTTACTTCCCTCTTACATTAGACCTTCCAAAATGCATCATCTCGCATTTGTCCAGGTTAACCTCCATCTGCCTTTTTTCTAACCAAGTCTCTAGCCTGTCTATACCCTGTTGTATCCTCTGGTAATCCTGCTCACTATTCGCAGCTCCCCTAAGCTTTACGTCATCCACAAACTTACTAATCAGGTTACCCACTATCTGCTCCAAACCATTTATACTATTACAAACAACAGAGGTCCCAGCACTGATCCCTGCACAACACCACTGGTCACAGGATCTCCAGTCAGAAAAACACCTCCCAGCACTACTCTCCATCCTCTATGACTTAGTCATAGAAGACAGAGTAATGGTGGAAGGGTGTTTTTCCGACCAGAGCTGTATCCATCTTACCAGCTCACAGTGGATCCTTTATGACTTCAGCTTTTTTTACCAGCCTGCCATGAAGGACCTTGACAAAGGCCTTGCTAAAATCCATATGTACAATAACTGCCATCCTCCCCTCATCAATAATCTCCCTCAAAAAACCCCCAATCAAGTACATGAGACATGACCATACCCCACATAAAGCCATGCTGCCTGTTGCGAATGCATCCATATTTTTCCACTCTCTAAGACTCCTTTCCAATAGCTTCTCTACCACTGATGTCAGGCCCACTGGTCTGTAATTTCCCAGATTATCCCCGCTGCCCTTCTTAAAGGAACACCACTGGCTATTCTCCAATCCTCTGGGACCTCTCCTGTGACTAAAGAAGAAGGAAATATTGTGTCCAAGTAACCAATAATTTCTTCCCTCGTCTCCCTCAGCCTTTTGAAACAGATCTTGTCAGGCTCTGGGGACTTGTCTATCTTAGTGCTTTCAAAAGAGCCAAGGGCTCCTTTTTATATATCAACATGCCCAAGAATATCAAAATACCTGTCTCTAAATCCACCATCCACCATGTCCACCTCCTTGGTGAACACTGATGCCATCTATTTATTTTGGACCTCACCCACTTCTTCCTACTTCAAGCTTAAATTCCCTCCAATGTCCTTGAGCCTTTCCTTATTATCTTGCACCAAGCTGCTTTAGTTAGACTAGAAGTCTTCATTTCAAAATCTCTCAATATTGTCCCATTTTAATTGCAAAGGAGAGGGGAAAAGAGAATTAACCTTGTGTTAGTCAGCCCGTTTGTGAGACTCTGTACAATTGTGCGATAGTCCTTTGGTGGGAGCCATTTTGAATTCACTTGAAGGTCAGACTATCAGAGACAAACTGCTTGGTCTTTAGCACCTCTTTTTTTAAAATTTTGGTTCTGAATTGACCTTACTTCTTCTCAGTATTTGTCTTCATTGTCAGGGACGGATATCCTCAACCTACAGATGTTGCACTGAAGCTAAATCTACATGATCAGATGAGCCATCAGTTTACTGTATGGCACATAGTTGATGTGTCTATACTACAGTTTCTGGAGTGGGATTGAACTTTCAATCACCAGTCTTAGCAGCAGAAGTACCAGCACCAACTCAGCTGGCTCCATAAGGGTACTGTCCTCATGTTATCAGTATCACTTGGGTACTTTACTCAGGTTGCCTGAGATTGATCAGGAAGGATTTACAGGATGTTCAGCTGTTTAGTCATCACAGCTGACCCTATCCCCAACTATTGTCCTTGTCACATCATGATCAGTGGCATTACCATTTCTAACTACCTCACTATTAGCATCCTAGAGCTTACCATTGACCAGAAACTATTTGGGACTAGCACTGTAAATATTATGGCAGCAAAAGTAGGTCAGAGATGAGGAATCTTACACCTCTTGTCTCCTCAAAGCCTGTCCATCATCTAAAATACACAAGTCAGGAGTGCCATGGAATACTTCCCACTTGCATGGACAGATGCAGATCCAACAGCACTCAAGAAGCTTGGCACCATTTAAGGCAAAGCAGCCCACTTGATTGGCACCACATCCACAAACATCCACTCCCTCCACCACCACGCTTAGCAGTGGCTACCATCTACAAGATGCACTGCAGAAATTCACAAAAGCTCTTATATAGCACCTTCCAGATCCACAACCATTGTCAACCTGAAGGACAAGGGCAGCATGGGAGTACCACCAACTGCAAGTTCCCTTCCACGTCACTAACCATCCTGACTTGTAAATATATTACCTTTTCATAAGAGTCACAGGGTCAAAATCCTGGAACTACCTCCGTAATAGACAGTTGGTGTACCCTCACTTTTTGATCAGCTCTATTCTTTTCCAAAACTATTTTAAAACTAATAGAATTATGATCATTTGTCCCAAAGTGCTCCCCCACTGACACCTCAGTCACTTGCCCTGCTTTATTTCCCAATAGGAGGTCAAGGATTACTCATTCTGTTGTAGGTATATCTACTAATTGAATAAGATAATTTCCTTGCACACGCTTAACAAATTTGTCCCCATCCAAGCCCTTAACACTGTGACAGTCCCAGTCTATGTTTGGAAAGCTAAAATCCACGACCATTGAAACCCTATTGTTCTTAAAGTATCTAAGATCTTACATAATTACTTCTCAATTTCCCATTGACTATTGGAGGGGCCTAGTTCTCAACATAATCATTTTGTTCTTATTTCTCACTTCCACTCATATAACTCAGACAAAGTTAAAAGTCATACAACACCAGGTTATTGTCAACAGGTTTATTGGAATCGCTAGCTTTCAGAGTGCTGATGCTCTGTCAGGTCGCTCGTGGGGCAAGATCATAGGACACAGAATTTTTAATAAAAGATCAAAGTTCATAAAACTGATGTGACGCATTGAACAAACCTAGATTGCTATTAAGTCTGTAATCACTTAGAATGAGAATGATAGTTTTGATTGATTAATATGTAAATCTCAGAACTTCTTTCAAGTCACAGTCCCAAGATCACTTCAGGTTTTATGAAAAAAAGATGACATCTCAGCTCAGACTATGCCTTAAAGGTGTGAGGTTGGAGTCTGTCTGTATCCCAAACTTGAATCAGACTGGTTCTACTTCCAAAGTAGGAATTTATAAAATGTCACATGGACTGACTGCCCCCAGATTGTGTGTTTTTTGAACAAAATACATTGAATTAAAATTTCACTATCCACTATGGTGGGTTCCAAATCCCTGCCCACAGAATATGAGCCTGGGTGACCTGTGCCGTGACAATATCACTCTGCCAATGTCTTTCTCTTGCAGTCTGCCACACTGATGCCCTTGGTGATTGGCAAGAAGCCAACACAGACACAATGGGCTAAAAGGGGTTCCTCTCCATTGTGCACTCCCATTGGAATTCAGTGCAGATCAAAATCAAGCTGGTTTCACTTAGTCACATTCTTTATTCCAGAATTAACAAAGTGAAGACAGCAGTTGTTGTTTTAATAGATATCAGAAAAGGACCAAATGTTATAACAATGATTTGTGAAAAATAAATAATTCCTCGTGTTTGATGAGATACTTATGCAGAAGTAACACTGAGAATTATGTACAAATTGTGCACTAGAGCATGGTATGAACATGACTTAGGTAGCATGGTTAAAGAAATGAATAAGATTGAAATGTTTTTCTCTGTTCTTGACTGAGCCAATCTATTGTTGACACAGAGAAACACAAAACTTGCCATGCATGAGGGAAATATTATGTACAGTGTCGTTCAAACAAAGAGCAACACTGACAAGAAGACGAGAGGAATGTAGATTAAAAGAATAGAACCATCTCTATCAATGAAGGATAGATTGCAATTAGGGGTGGCATGATGGCTGGTTGGCACTGCATATAGGTTAGCACTGATGCCTCACAGCATTAGGGACCTGGATTTGCTTCTAGCCTCGGTCTTTGTGGATATTGTACATTCTCCCTCTGTCTGTGTGCATTTCCTCCGGGTGCTCCAGTTTCCTCCCACGGTCCAAAGATGTGCAGGTTAGGTGGATTGGCCATGTTAAATTAACCCGCAGTGCCCAGGGATGAGCAGGTTAGGTGGATTGGACATTGTAAATGCAAGATTACAGGGATAAGGTGAATTAAGTAGGTTGCTCTTCAGAGGGTTGGTGCAAACCTGATGGGCCGAATAGCCTTGTTCCACTCTGTAGGGATTCTATAATTCATCAATTGTTGGACTCAAATTCTGTGAATCGAAGTGCTCATGTGTTTTCTATCTGGCAGTCAGAGACATCTGAAAGTATTCCCTAATATAATCTAATCTAATCTAATGCTTTGGATAGTGACCTTAGCACTTGTATGGAAAGAGGTAGAAGAGTTCAGCATGCTCAGATTCTCTCGTTTGGGGTCAGAACAGACAGTGTCAAAGACTGAACCTCATTTGTGTAACGCTATCCCAGTAAGAAAACTTTACAACATTTGGAGCTTTGGTCAGTTTGCTAACTCCAATCAGATGTGTCTGTCAGGTTTCATCACATGACATTCCACTTCCAATTTCTCCCTGCCCTTATTCTGTCACTGTTGCTCACCTGACAAGTCTCTGTTCACAATGCTCCAATTGTGTGTGTCAGTTAGAAAGCATCTTTTATTGATTCATGGGACATGGGCGTTGCTGGCTAGCCCAGCATTTATTGCCAATCGCCATTTGCCCTGGAGAATGTGGTGATGAGCTGCCTTCTTTAATGCTACCATCCACATGCTGTTGGCTGACCCACAATGCTATTATGGAGGAAATGCCAAGATTCTGCCCCAGTGACAGGGTAAGAACAGCAATATATTTCCAAGTCAAGATGGTGAGTGGCGTGGAGGGGAGCTTGCAGGTGGGGATGTTCCCATACATCTGCTGCCCTTTTTCAGACCTCTGATTTTTTTATAATCATGAAAGATAAAAAAGAAGTCAATACAATGTTACAACAAAACCATTTTCTTTTATGACTCTTAACCCATCTTCCAAGTCTTCTTGCAAAAAAGTATCAAAGACAGGAATCATTAACTTCGAGAGGTTACAGGACAGTTCTGAAGAGATGATTTTGCAACTTAAGAGAGTATCATTTGAGACGAAGTAGAATTCAATGATTCACTGAGCTACAGATCGGTAAGCCTGATGGCAGTAGTGCATAAGTTATTGGGGGGGATTCTGAGGGACAGGATTTACATGCATTTGAAAAGACTTTAGGGATCATCAGTATGGCTTTGTGCATGGGAAAGCATGTCTCACAAACTTGTTTGAGATTTTTGAAGAGGTGACAAAGAAGATAAATGAAGGCAGAGTAGTAGATGTTGTCTACACGGACTTTAGTAAGGCCTTCGACAATGTTCCGCATGGTAGACTGGCTAGTAAGTTCAGATCACACGGAATCCAGGGAGAGCTAGTCAAATGGAAACAAAATTAATTGGCTGTTAGGAGATAGAGGGTGGCAATAGAAGATTGTTGTTTAGACTGAATGTCTGCGACCCGTGCTGTGTTGCAAGGATTGGTACTGGGTCGACTGTTGTTTGTCATTTATATAAGCAAATTTGATGAGAATGTAGGAAGCATAGTTAGTAAGTTTGTGGATGTCATTAAAATTGATTGCATAGTGGACAGTGAAAATTGGTATCTCAGAGTCCAGTGGGATCTTGATCAACTGGGCCAGTGGGTCGAGGAATGACAGATAGAGTTCAATTTCAGATAATGTGAGGTGTTGCATTTAGGTAAGACAAACCAGGGCAAGGCATATACAGTTCAATGGTTGGGCCCTGGGAACAGAGCAGGACCCAGGGATGGAGGTACATAATTCCTTGCAAGTAGACAGTGTGCTGAAGGCTTGCCTTCATCTGTCAGAGCATTGAATATAGGAGACGGGACATCATGTTCTAGCTGAACAAGACATTTATAAGGAGTTATTTGGAGTACGGCATACAATTCTGGTTGCCCTGCTATAGGAAGGTTATTATTAAAAACCTCCGTGATAGATTCATTACATACTGTCACTGCCCCATCTACAACTAACCCTCCCTCTCAGCTATGTAGCCCTGGTTCCCACCCCACTGCCAAACTCGTTTCAACCCTCCCAAACCACTGGAGCAAATGTCCCACCCAGGACATTTGTGCCCCTTCAGTTCAGGTGCAACCCATCCTTCATGTACAGGTCCCACCTTCCCCAGAAGATATCCCAATGGCCTAAGTATCTGAAGCCCTTCCTCCTGCACCAGCCTTGCAGCCACGTGTTAAGCTGCACCCTCATTGGCTGTTCCTCACCTCACTGTCTCGTGGCACCGGTAGCAAACCTGAGATCACGACTCTACTCGTCCGGCTCTTCAGCTTCCAACCTAACTCTCTGTAGTCACTTTTCAGGTCCTCAATCCCTTTCCTGGCTATGACATTGGTGACAATATATGCCACAGAAAAGAGGAGGGGGTGTAGCATTGCTAATCAAAGAGTGCATCACAGCTACAGAAATGAAAGTTGTTGAGGAAGGTTTGTCTACTGAGTCAGTATGGGTGGAAGTTAGGAACAGCAAGGGAGCAACCACCTCATTGTGGGTTTTCTACAGACCCCGTAATAGCAGTAGGGAGATCGAAGGGCTCATAGGCCGGCAGATTTTGGAAAGTTACAGATGTATCAGGGCTGTTGTTATGGGTGACTTCAACTTTCCTAATATCGACTGAAACCTCTTTAGTGCAGATGGTTTGAGTGGAGCCGTTTTTGTCAGGTATGTTCAGGAGGGTTTCCATATTTAGTATGCAGACAGACCAATAAGGGGAGAGGCCATTTTGGACTTTGTGCTCAGCTATGAGCCAGGACAGGTGTCAGATCTCGCGGTGGAAGAACACTTTGGTGAAAGTGATCACAACAACTGCCTTTTTATTCCTGATGAAGGGCTTTTGCCCGAAACGTCGATTTTGCCTGTCCTCGGATTTTGCCTGTCCTCGGATGCTGCCTGAACTGCTGTGCTCTTCAAGCACCACTAATCCAGAATCACATTTACATTGGCCATGGAGAGGGAAAGGAGCAGTTACCATGGGAAGATATTTAATTGGGGAAAAGGAAATTATGACACTCTCAGACAGGAGTTTGGAAATACAGATTGGGAGCAATTGTTCCACAGAAAGGGCACAGCAGACATGTGGAGACTGTTTAAGGAGCAGTTGTTGCAAGTGAAGCATAAATTTGTTCCTCTGAGACAGGCAAGAAGGGGTAAGGGATTAAGGAGCCTTGGATGACGAGAACAAAGGAGCTTCTCGTCAAAAGGAAGAAGGCAGTTTACGTAAAGTGGAGGAAGCAAGGGCCTCGCAGAGCTTTAGAGGATTACAGGCTTGAAAGAAAGGAGCTCAGAAATGGACTGAGGAGAGCCAGGAGGGGGCATGAGAAAGGCTTGGCAAGAGGGACTAGGGAGAACACAAAGGCATTTTACTCATACGTGAGGAATAAGAGAATGATCAAGGAGAAGGTAGGGCCCATTTGGAGTCTGAGCACATAGGGGAAGCCCTAAATGAGTTTTTTGCTTCAGTCTTCACTAAGGAAAGGGACCTTGTTGTGAATGAGAACTTTGAGGAGCTGGGAAACAGACTTGAACAGATCAAGATTGAGGAAGTTGATGTGCTAGAAATTTTGGTGAGCATTAAGATTGATAAGTCCCCAGGGCCAGACTAGTATTGTCCTGGGTTGCTCCGGGAAGCGAGAAAGGAGGTTGCTGAGCCGCTGATGAAAATCTTTGCTTCCTCACTCTTCACGGGAGTCCTACCGGAGGATTGGAGGGAGGTGAATGTTATTCCTCTTTTCAAGAAGGGGAATAGGGAAATTCCTGGCAAGTACAGGCCAGTCAGTCTTATGTCTGTGTTCAGCGAGGTTCTGGACAGAATTCTGAGGGATAAGATTTATGACTATTTGGAAAAGCATAGCGTGATTAAAGGCAGTCAACAAAGCTTTGTGAAGGGCAGATTATGCCTCACAAATCTTATTGAGTTCTTTGAGGAGGTGATGAGACAGGTCGACGAAGGTTGAGCAGTGGATGTGATGTATATTGACTTCAGCAAGGCATTTTATAAGGTTTCCCATGGTAGGCTCATTCATAAAGTCAGGAAGTATGGGATACAGGGAAATTTGGCTCTCTGGAACCAGAATTGGTTGGCTGACAGAAGGCAGAGAGTGGTTGCAGATGGAAAGTATTCTGCCTGGAGGTCAGAGTTGAGTGGAGTCCCGCAGGGCTCTGTTCAAGGCCCTCTGTAGTTTTTGTAGTTTTTATAACTGATTTGGATGAGGAGGTTGAGGGGTGTATTAGTAAATTTGCCGATGACATAAAGATTGGAGGTGCCATTGATAGTATCGAGGGCTATTGCAGGCTGCAGTGTGATAGAGACAGGATGCAGAGCTGGGCTGAGAAATGGCAGATGGAGCTCAACCTGGATAAGTGCGAAGTAATTTTGGGAGGTCAAAGTTGAATGCTGAATATAGGATTAAAGATAGGATTCTTGGCAATGTGAAGGAACAGCAAGATCTTGGTGTTCAAGTGTATAGATCCCTCAAAGTTGCCACCCAAATGGATAGGGTTGTTAAGAAAGCATATGTTGTTTTGGCTTTCATTAACAAGTGGATTGAGTTTAAAAGCTGCAAGGCTTTACTGCAGCTCCACAAAATCCTGGTGAGACTACACTTGGAATATTGTGTCCAGTTCTGGTCACCCTATTATTGGAAATATATGGAGGCTTTGGAGAGGGTGTAACGAAGGTTTAACAGGATAGTCCCTGGACGGAAGGACTTGTCTTACGAAGAGAGGTTGACTGAGCTCGGACGTTTCTCTCTGGTGAAAAGGAGGAAGAGAGGTGACCTGATTGAGGTGTATAAGGTAATGAGAGGCATGGACAGAGACGATAGCCAGAGACTTTTCCCCAGGGCAGGATTGACTGTCATGAGGGGTCATTGTTTTAAGGTGTTAGGAGGAAGGTATGGAGGAGATGCCAGAGGTAGGTTCTTTATGCAGAAAATTGTGAGCACATAGAATGCGGTGCCAGCAGTAATGGGACATTTAAGCAACTGCTGGACATGCACATTGACAGCAGTGAATTGAGGGGAGCATACGTTAGGTTATTTTAGCTTAGAGCTGAAAATGTGTTGCTGGAAAAGCGCAGCAGGTCAGGCAGCATCCAGGGAACAGGATGCTGCCTGACCTGCTGCGCTTTTCCAGCAACACATTTTCAGCTCTGATCTCCAGCATCTGCAGACCTCACTTTCTCCTATTTTAGCTTAGAATAAGATTAATCCTCGGCACAACATCATGGGCCAAAGGGTCTGTACTATGTTGTACTTTTCAGTGCCCTATGTTCTAAACTGGAAATGGTGCAAAAGGAAATTGCAAAGATGTTACTCAGACTGGAGGGTTGAATTATAAGGAGAGATAAGAAAGGATGGGACTTTCTTCCTTGGAGGTTATGAAGTTGAGGGGCCACCTTACACAGGTTTATAAAATCATGAGGAGCATGGATAAGGTAAATAATGATGACCTTTTCCCCATGTATGTGAACCCAAAATGAGAGGGCATAGTTTAAAGGGAGGGGGGAAAGATTTAAAAAGGTACCTGAGAGGTAACATTTTCACACAGAGAGTGGTTTGTGTATGGAACAAACTGCCACAGGAAATGGTAAATGCAGGTACAATTATAATATTTAAAAGACATCTGGACAGGTTCATAGACAGGAAAGGTTTAGAAGGATATGGGTGAAACATCGGCAAAGTTCAGTTAAGTAAACTTGGCCAGCATGGATAAGTTGGCTTGACTGTGTGCAGGTGGGGTAGGAGGGAATTTCAGAAAGAAGAGCACTTCTTTCCCCAAAGGAGTCACCGACAAAAGGAAGACACAGATGCACAGAAGGAGATACTTGAAATAACAAATGAAAACCTGGAGTTGGGAACAAGGAATGTCTGTGAAATTGGATAGGCAATTCCAGGCCTCTTTCAGGTTTGCTGCCATAGCCATCAACAAAACAAAGAACAAAGAACATTACAGCACAATCAGGCCTTTCGGCCCTCCAAGCCTGCGCTGATCCAGTTCCTCTATTCAAACTTGTCAACTATTTTCTAAAGATCTCCATCCCTCTGTTCTCTGCCCATTCGTGAATCTGTCTAGATAAATCTTAAATAATGCTATCGTGTCCACCTCTACCATCTCCACTGGCAACCCACCACTCTCTGCGTAAAATCAGATTTTGAACAAGATTTAAACATGTGAAGGATCTCAGAGTGGGAGATTTTCCTGGCCAGCTGTGTGATGGAAAGAAAATTGGAGCTTCTGCCATCACCATACTTATTTCCAGACTACAAGATGTTTGTAAAAGTGCACGTTGCTGTGTTAACTCAGTATTCCTGGGGCCAGTTAGCTCAGTAGGTTGGATGGCTGGTGTGAATCAGACTGACCCATTCTGGCTGAAGTGGATATGGGACCCTGTCCTGTGTAGGATGGAGTTTATGGTGCTGCGGGCCAAACCTGTGCAGAAACTGAAGAAGAATTAACATTTGAATCTTTGGTTATCAATTGTAACCATTGTCATGGAGGTGAAGATATGTGAATACTGGTGTTACAGAGTATAGCTTCAAGATCTAGTCACTGTGGGAATACACCCTCTAGGCACCATCCTTCTGAAAGACCCTCTTTTCTGGTGTGTGTGTCCTAGACTCCACTTCAACACCTGTCCCAAGCCCCATCAACACAATACCAATGGCGAAAGTGGGTACTGCAGATATTGGAGATTAGAGTGGTGCTGGAAAATTACAGCAGGTCATGCAGCATCTGGAAAATCGACATGGGTCAGGTAACCAAATTCCTTGTGAAATAAACAAGAAGACATAACATAAAGGAGTAGAATCAGGCCATTTGGCCCAACAAGTCTGCTCCGCCATTCAATCACTGCTGATCATGGGTGTAGGAAGAAAATAAAACAGGAGAGAGAAAAGACATGTAAGAAAGGCATGATTACAATAATCATGGGAGAATTCAGTTTGCAAGTGGATTGGGCAAATCAGGTTGGTAATGGATCCCAAGAAAGGGAATTTGTGGAATGTCCACAAGATGTTTTTTTCAGAGCAGCTTGTGGTAGAGCCACTAGGGAACAGGCAGTTCTGGATTTCGTGATGTGTAATGAGGTAACTCAGTATCCCTGGGGTTCGTTAGTTCAGTATGAGTTATAATCGCTTTTAGAGGTAAAGGAAAATAATATAAAGGTAAGGAAATTTTGTTGCAGCTATATAAGGTATTGGTGAGACTGCACCTGGAGTATTGTGCACAGCTTTGGTCCCCTTATTTGAGGAAAGATGTAGTGGCATTGAAGGCAGTTCAGAGAAGATTCACTAGATTGATCCCAGAGATGAGGGCTTTGTCATATGAAGATTGATTGAACAATTTGTGCCACACAGTCAGTCGCCTGAGGAAAGATGTAGTGGCATTGAAGGCAGTTCAGAGAAGGTTCACTAGATTGATCCCAGAGATGAGGGCTTTGTCATATGAAGATTGATTGAACAATTTGTGCCTATACTCTCTGGAATTTAGAAGAATGAGGGGAGATCAAATTGAAGTATTCAGGATGATCAAAGGTGTGGATAAAATAAATGTGGAGTGGATGCTTTCTCTTGTGGCGCATTCTAGGATGAGAGGTCATGGTCTTAGTATAAGAGGTAGCAGATTTAAGACAGATTTGAGGAGGAACTGCTTTTCCCAGGGGTTGTGAATCTGTGGAATTTGCTACACCAAAGTGCAGAGGATGCTGGGACAGTGAGTAAATTTAAGGAGGAGTTGGAGAGAGTTTAACTTGATAATGGATTGAGGGGATATGGAGAGAAAGCAGGAAAATGGGAGCGATCAGCTGATGGAGGACATTCGATGGGCCAAATGGCCTAATTTTGCTCCTATGTCTTATGAACTTATGACTTGATGAGAGGTGAAGGAACACTAAGGGACAGCAACTATAATAAGATAGATTTCATCCTGCAGTTTGAGAGGGAGAAGTTGGAATCAGATGCAATGGTGTTAGAATTGAATAAAGGTAATTGCAGAAATATAAGGGGGGGGCTGGCCAGAGTTGATTGGAAGGGGACCCGAGAAGGGAAAATGGTGGAGAAGTGATGGTCAGGGTTTCTGGGGGTAACTTGGGAGGCACAACAGAAATTTATCCCGAGGAAGGAGAAGCCTGCTAATGGGACAAGGCAACTGAAGCTGACAAGGGAAGTCAGGGATAGCATAAAGGCAAGAGATAAAGTGCTCAATGGGAAGCCAAAGAATTGGGAAACCTTTAAAAACCAGCGGCGGACAACTGAGAAGTAAAGCAATAAAGTGACAGAAAATGAAATATGAGGGAAAATTAACAAGTAAGATTAAAAAAATTGCAAGAGTTTATTTGGTTGGAAGAAAGGTAGGAGAGAGACCAGAGTCAACATTGGACTGCTGGAAAATGAGGCTGGAGAAGTAACAATGGGGAACAAATATTGACTGAGGAACTGTATAGGTACAATGTGTCAGTTTTCATGTTGGAAGACACCAGTAGTATATTAGTTCAGTTTGGGAAAACTGGTTGGCATGGACAAGATGGACAGAATGGTCTGTTTCCATACTGTATGATTCTGTGATTTGAACTTTAAGAGAGTCAGGGGCAGGGGTGAGTGTAGTGACCAACACAAAGGAGAAGGTGCTGGGGAAGCTGACAGGGCTCAAAGTGGATAAACCACCTGGACCAGAATCATAGAATCCCTGTAGTGTGGAAACAGGCCTTTCAGCCCATTAAGTACACATTGACCTCCCACAGAGTATACCACCCATTTCTCTACATTTGCCACTGACTAATACACCTAATCTACATATCCCTGAACAATTTAGCATGGCCAGTCCACCTAACCTGCACATCTTTGGACTATGGGAGGAAATCCGCACAAACACAGGGAGAATATGCACACTCCACACAGACAGTCGCCAGAAGCTGCAATTGAACCCGGGTCCCGGGTGCTGTGAGGCAGCAGTGCTAACCACTGAGCCACTATTTCTGCACATCCAACTCTAACTATCTACATCCCAGAGATCTGATGGAGATGGCTGAGGAAATTGTTGAGGCACAGGTGATGATCTTTCAGAAATCACTAAAGTCAGGGACTGTCCCAGAGTACATGAAATGGCTAACACAACACTCCTGTTTAAGAAGGCAAGCAGATGCAGACAGGAAATTATAGATTGGTTGGCCTGACATTGCGGAGTACTGGGAAGAGCATGGTAAAATAGGGCAGAGTCAGCACAGCTTCACCAAGGGGAGGTCATGCCTGACAAATCAATTAGAATTCTTTGAGGTGGTAATGAGCAGATTAGACAAAGGAGAGCCAGTGCACATGGTCTGTTGGGATTTCCAGAAAGCCTTTGGCAAGGTACAATGCAGGAGGCTGCTAAATATCATAAGAGTCCATGGTGTTCAGGGCAATGCACTGGAATGGATAAAGGATTGTGGATTAGTGGTGCTGGAAGAGCACAGCAGTTCAGGCAGTATCCAAGGAGCTTCGAAATCAACGTTTCGGGCAAAAGCCCTTCATCAGGAAGCTTCTTGGATGCTGCCTGAACTGCTGTGCTCTTCCAGCACCACTAATCCAGAGTCTGGTTTCCAGCATCTGCAGTCATTGTTTTTACCTGGATAAAGGATTGGCTGACTGGCAGAAGGCAGAGCGTTGAGCTAAATGGGTCTTTTTCAGGATGGCATCTGGTAACTAGTGGAGTTCCACAGCAGTGTATGTTGGAATCACAACTTCTCACTTTATACTTTAACAATCTGGATGAAGGAACTGAGGACATTGTTACTAAGTTTGCAGACGCCACAAAGATGGAATGACATGTATTGTTAGGGAAGCAGGAAGGTTGCAGAAGCACCTGGACATGCTGGGAGAGTGAGCAAAGTAGTGACAGATGGAATACAATGGGAACATGTGGAGTTAATACACTTTGGTGTGAAGAATATAGGTGTAAACAATTTCCTAAATGGGGAAAGGCTCGAGAAATCTGAAGTATAAAGGGACTTAAGAGTCAGAATTCAGGATTCTCTTAGGGATAACATACAGGTTCAGTTGGCAGTTAGGAAGGTAAATGCAATGTTAGCATTCATTTCATGAGCAGGAATCTCATTGAAACTTACAGCATACTGAGAGGCCTGGATAGAGTGGGCATGGGGAAGATGTTTCCACCAGTAGGAGAGACTAGGACCCCAGAGTGAAGGGACAAATTTTTAAACTGAAATGAGGAGGAATTTCATCAGATAGAGTGAATCTGTGGAACACATTGACGCAGAAAGCTGTGGAGTCCCGTAATTGAATTTTCAAGGTATGATTTGTCTGGTTAACACGCAAAACAATACTTTTCACTGTATTTCAGCACATGCGACAATAATAAATCAAATCAAATCAAATCAGATTGGTTCTTGATTAGTTAGGGAATTGAGGGTTCTGGGGAGAAGGCAGGAGAATTGGCTTGATAAATATATTAGCCATGATTGAATGGTGGGAGACAAAATTCCTGCAGTTGCTGGAATCAAGTGTAGACAAGCAGGAGGCTGGAAGAACACAGCAAGCCAGGCAATGTCAGGTGGTGGAGGAGTTGACATGTTGGGTGTAACCCTTCTTCAGGACTGGGGGTGGGTGTGGGGGATAGTGGGGACAGGGTGGTGAGGTGGGGACAGGTGAAGACTGGTAGAGGGTACGATCAATGGAAGAATGAATCCAGTTGGTAGCTGGGAGGGGTAGTAGGGAGACGGAGGGGCTAGGAAGGAAGTCAGAGGATGAGGATGGAGGTTATTTGAAATTGGACAACATAATGTTGAGTCCTCCAGGCTGTAGGCTGCCCAGGTGCTGTTCCTCCGATTTGCTATTTGATTTGTTGGTATGGTCAGCTCATATGGATGCTAACAGGACAATCATGGATATAAGTAGGACTGCACATAGCTGAATGAACACATAAAATTCCTAAAATCCGTTGTGCTGTATCAGATGATTACCACTGTACAGTTACACCAGTGGCAATGGAGGAGGCCAAGGATGGACATGTTGGAAAGGGAGTGGGAAGGGGAATTAAAATGGGCAGTGATTGGGAGATCCAGTCATCCTCTATGGGCCCAGATGAGATGCTTGGCGAAATGTTTCCTGTGCTTACTTTTATTTTCCCCAATGTAGAGAAACACCACATTGGGAGCACCTGATGCAGTAAAATAGGTTGGAAGAGAGGCAGGTGAACCTATGTCTCACCTGGAAGGACTGTTTGGGGCCCTGGATGGAGGTGACAGGGGTGGTGTGCCGGCACGTTTTACATCTTTTCCAGTTGCGGGGGAAGGTACCTGGGGGTTTGGCAGGTTGATGGGGAGAGTGGTGTGAACTAAGAACTGTCGAAGGGAATAGTCCTTGCAGAAGGTAGGAAAGGTTGGGGAGGGAAGCTGTTCTTGGTGGAAGAAATGTTTAAAAATGATGTGTTGGATGCAGAGACTGGTGGGGTGGTAGGGGTTTAGAGCAGTGGAGCAAGGAATGGAGGTGGTGCTGCGGAGGGCTGTCTGGATGACAGAGGGGGGACAACATGTTGTTCAAAATAGGTGGACAACTGGGATGCTTGGGAGTGGAATGTCTCCTTGCCTGAGTAGGTGTAGAGGAGGCAGAGGAGAATGGATTGGAGTTCTTGCAGGATACTGGTTGGGAGGAGATGTAGTCCAGCTGGTTGTGAGAGTTTGTGGGTTTGTAATGAATGTCCATCTGGAAACTGTCACCAGAGATGGAAATGGTGAGGTCAAGAAAGGGGAGGGAGGTGTCCGAGATGGATCAAGTGAATTTGTGGGCAGGAATGGAAGTTGTGGGCGAAGTCAATGAACTGCTCCAGTTCAGCCTGGGTGCAGGATGCTGCACCGATGCAGTCATCAATGTAACAGCAGAAGAGTTGGAATGGTGGAGCAGACGTGATGGATCTAATTATGCTCCTATATCTTATGCTTTTAATTATTTAAATTAACACACAGAGACAGCATCTAACATAAGCAATGAAAAACAAACATCTCTCATGATCAGCTCCCGCAAGTCTGAAACTCTGACAGCTATCTTAAACATGCAGAATGCATATTCTGACACTGCTTTAAATATTTATCTGTCGACACAAATATATTTCTGATTGGAATGGATGGATTGGATGCTAGCTAATGTGAGCATGCAAAATGAATGAAATGCTCTTGTTAGGCTAACTAACTGCAGCATAGAAATCAATCAACACAGGGACACTGATCTATTTGCTGCAGTGATGGTGAGATTTCTCGTGTGAAATCACCTTTTCTTGGTGTAATTGCACAGTGATAATCATCTGATATGATGCAGTGGATTTTAGGAATTTTACGCATTCATTCAGCTATGTTCAGTCCTACTTACATCCATGATTCTTGTGTTATCATCCACGTTAACTCAACATTCAATATGTCCAGATCAAACCCCTCCCACAGATGTGGCCACACCACTTCAACACAATGTCAACTCCAACCTGAACCAAAATTAAGAGATTCTGCCAGTTCTCTTAATATGGGAAAGTGGTGGCATAAAAGAAAAAGTAAAGTTTCCATAGTCCCACCATCAGACTGCTCTCTCATGAGAAAGACACAATTGGTGGTGAGTATGTGATTGTGTTATTGGAGTCATAGAGTCATACGGCACAAAAACAGATCCTTTGGTCCAATCAGTCCATGTCGACCATAATTCCAAACTAGACTAGTTCCACCTGCCTGCACTTGGCCCATATCCCTCCAAACCTTTCCTCTTTATAGTTAGAAGTCACACAACACCACGTTACAGTCCAACAGGCTTATTTGGAAGCACTAGCTTTCGGAATGCTGCTCCTTCATCAGGCAGTCCTCTTCATGTACTTATCTAAATGTCTTTTAAGTATTGTAACTGTACTCACACCCACCACATCCTCTGGAAGTTCCTTCTGCACATGAACCACAGTCTGTGTGAAAAAAAAGCCACCTTTGTCTTATTTTAAAACTTTTCCCTCTCACCTTAAAAATATATTCCCTAGTCTTGAAATTCCACAGCCCAGGGAAAAGACACCTGCCATTCACCTCATCCACACCCCTCCTGATTTTATAAACATCTGTGAACCTCTCTCCACCTCCTAAACTCCAGTGAAAAAAGTTGTAATCAGACTCATAATCCTGAACCCCAGATGAATAATCTGAGTACTGGATTCAAATCCCAGTGCAGCAGATGGTGAAATTTGAGTTCAAACCTAAAAAAGAAACGAGCCTAATGATGACCATATAACCACAGCTGATTGTTACTTTTTTAAAAAAATCCCAACTGGTTCCTTATTATCTTCCAGGAAAAAAAGGCTGCTTTCTTTACTTGGCCTATTCGACACATAACTCCAGACTCACAGCAATGTGTTCACTCTAAAGTGGGATTAGAGACGGGCCTACTAGTGGTGCCCAAATTTCCATGAATTACTAAAAGAGATAGCACTGGTTCTCAAAGACTCTTTCAATGACACTCATTTTGTGAGATGCTAAGGCATTAGTCAACATACTGCAAAGTTTTCCATATTGAAATACAGCTACTTAGAAATGAATGAATATACACCACTTAAACTTGCAAATAGCTTAGCTTTTGTGTGCAGTTACCACACCTCAGACAAGGAGAATGATAGAGAAGAAGAGTCCTTCATAGCAATCTCAGCCAATGTAGGGATTGAAACCACACTGTCAGCCTTTCCTGCTATCATAGTCAAGCCAGCCAGCTCACTGAGCTAATCAATCTGTACATGGTAGACCAAAACATATTTGTTATAGCTTGACATGTTGGAATCATCAGGCTACATCGAACATAGAACATAGAATAGTACATCACAGGTATCGGCCCTTCAGCCCATGATGTTGTGCCAAATATGATGCCAAATTAAACTAAGCCTTTCTGCATACCCTTGGTCCATATCCATCCATTCCTAGCATATTCATGAGCTTATCTAAAAGTCCCTTGAGTTCCCCAATCATATCTGCCTCCACCGCCACCCCAGGTAGCGTGTTCCAGCCTCCGAGCACACTCTGTGTAAAAACTTGCCCCTCACATCTCCTTTAAACTCCCCCCCCACCTCACCTTAAATGCATGCCCCCTAGACATTTCAAATCTGGGAAAAATATTCTGACCATCAAACTCTGGCAAGAATATCAAGGTAAAGAGATGCAACCTCAATATAGAGTATGAGAAGATGGTGCTGATCAGTTGGCAAGTTGAATTCTCATTGGGAGGGTCATTTCTATCCATGGAAAATGCACAAGTTATATGATTTCTGACAGTTAATGTCACTGCTACATTTGTTTAAAGTTCAACCCAGCTTAAGGGCTTAATGGTCCACTTCAGTTCTAGTTTGGTAATATCTAATGAGACCTCTTAAAGCAAACAAGAAAAGAGTTTAGCTTACACTTGAGTATCTTCAGGAAATTGCACCTGAAATTTGCCCTCAAAATTGACTCTGATTATTTTGGACATTGCCCCGAGATCTGAACCAGAGAATAGCTACCACATATTTTATTCATTAAAAACAAGTGAAGTACACGTGTTCTCTCCCTGTCTGCCAAGAAAAGGACTCTGATGTTGAACAGGAAGACATTGGATACTGGATATATTAACAGTCTGTTTAAAATGTTCATTTTTTGCTGAAAACCACATTTTCAATATTACCCAAGATGCTGCATGAGGTGTATAACTAAATGGTACGTTAACTTTTATTGCAAGTGGTATGGAATATAAGGCTAAAAAAATCTTGTTGCAATTATATGTAAGACCATTCCTGCAGCATAGTTTTAATTTCCGTATCCAAGGGGGAATATACATAGAGAAGGTTCAGAGTAGATTCAGTAGGGATTCATGGATCGAGAAGCCAGCCATATTTTTGAAGTGATTGAGTAGAATAAGCTGATAAAGGTAGAGGTAAAGTCAGCATTGTCTTACCAGAGTATATGGCCACTCTCTCATTGAAGAGAGATGACCAGTGGTTGTTTAATCTGAGTGTCACCATGCCTCAGGTGAGAGAACAGGTTGAGAAAGAGAGTCCTTCAATGGTCTACATTCCCTTCCCTTTGGTGGAATAAAAGATGATCACATTGCAACAGAGAAAAAAACACTTAAGATGATTCTTACAGGGAGATGCTGTGAGAAAATCGAGAAAGGGCCATTTTCCCAGGATAAGAGGTTTTATACTAGAACTGTAATAAAGGGAAATTATTTCAAAGGGCTGTGAATCTCTCCCACAGTGGGCTGTAGATGCTGAGTGCACTCAGACATAGACAGATGGATATTTGGACTTAAAGGAATTGAAGGTGAGGGTAGGAATTATTATCAGCATCAGGCATGAAACATCTATGATGTAGAGATGCTAGTGTTGGACTGGGGTGAACAAGAACAGAAGTCACATGACACCAGATTTTGGTCCAACAGGTTTGTTGGGAGTCACAAGTTTGTGGAGCCTCACTCCTTTGTTAGGTGACCTGATGATGGAGCAGCATTCTGAAAGCTTGTGATTTCCAATAAACCTGTTGGACTATAACCTGGTGTCGCCTGACTCCTGAGTATGGAATAACTGAACTGCAGAGCAGAAACAAGGGAACCTAACTTTCATATGTTTAATCTGTTACTGCTCTTAAACATCAAAGATTACATTTTAGTGACAAGAAAACAACCAATTAAGCTTGAAAACCTTATCCAATTGGACAAATTCATTGAAGATTTTGCATTTGTGACTGTGTGAGTAAATTTTCTTGGAGACCTGAACTGTAACCAATCAGTGCAATTTTCCAAGAACACATTTTGGGTGCCACTTCCTATGACACACAAGTGTAAACTTAATTCTAAATGTTTCTTTTAAGATAACTCATGTATCAATACAAAACCAGAGTAGAGGTAGACCATTCAGCCATAAGATGGCATTCATCCTAGGATTCTCTGGGAAGCAAGGGAGGAGATTGCAGAGCCATTGGCCTTGATTTTTATGTCCTCGTTGTCTACAGGAGTAGTGCCAGAAGATTGGAGGCTAGCAAATGTGGTTCCCTTGTTCAAGAAGGGGTGTAGGGATAACCCTAGTAACTATAGGCCAGTGAGTCTCACTTCTGTTGTGGGCAAAATCTTAGAGAGAATTATAAGGGATAGGATTTATGAACATCTGGATAAGAATAATGTGATCAAGGATAGTCAGCATAGTTTTG
>NC_057724.1:75634800-75643226 GCF_004010195.1 Chiloscyllium plagiosum | reverse complement strand
CTTTTTCCACGTATGGGGTCAGCTATTACAAGGGGGCATAGCTTTGAATTAAGGGGGGGTAGGTATAGGACAGATGTTAGGGGTAGGTTCTTTACTCAGCGAGTTGTGAGTTCATGGAATGCCCTGCCAGTAGCAGTGGTGGACTCTCCCTCATTATGGGCATTTAAGCGGGCATTGGATAGGCATATGGAGGATAGTGGGCTAGTGTAGGTTAGGTGGGCTTGGATCGGCGCAACATCGAGGGCCGAAGGGCCTGTACTGCGCTGTATTGTTCTATGTTCTAAGATCGTAAAACACATGTGGCAAAAGTGGGCAAGTGTGCTCATCAGCTCAACTTTGCCATTTAGCAAGATTCTGGCAGATCACATAAGCCTCGGCTCCACTTTCCTGCCTTTTCCCCATAACCCTTGATTCCCTTACTGATTAAAAACCTGTCTCTCTCAGCTTGGATATACCTGATGACCCAACCTCGACAGCCCTCTGCTGGAAAGGAATCCACAGGTTTGCTCCCATCAGAGGGAAGAAATTTCTCCTCATTTTTGTCTTAAATATGCTACCCTTTATCCTAAGGTCATGCTGTCCAGTACTAGATTTTCCCACAAAAGGAAACAACTCTCTGTATCTGTAGTCGAGCCTCAAAGAATGTTTCCATAACGTCTCCTCTCATTCTTCTATTTGCTAATGAGTACAGACCCAATCTACACAATCTCAGAAAACATCTCTGCATTCCTGATATCAGCCCCATGGACCTTCTCTGGACTGTCTTTAAAGCAAATCTATCTTTCCTTAGATAAAGGCTCTAGAAATGTTCACAGTATTTCAGGTGCAGCCTGACTATTACCTTATATAGTTTTAGAAAAACATTTTAACTTTGTTTTTCCATTCCCTTTGTATTTCACTCAGCTTTTCAGTTACCACTGAACACTTTGTTTTAGTCACTTGTGGGATGTGGGTGTTGCTAGTTATGCCAGTATTTACTACCTAGCCCTAGTTACCCTTTCAGAAGGTGATGGTGCGCTGCAGTCCATATGCTGTTGGTTGACCCATTAGGGAGGGTTTTCCAGGATTTTGATCCAGCGATATATTTCCAAGTCACAATGTTAAGTAACTTGGAGTGATTTGAAAGAGAGCTTTTTATGATTCATGGACAAGGACTCCTCAATCCCTGTGTTCTGTAGCTCTCTGTTTTTACTTCAGATCTCCAGCATCTTGCTAACCTTTGTATTATTTTAAGGATCCATCTGCCTCTCTCTTAAAAATATTCAATATCCTTGCATCCACCGGCTTCTCAGACAGATGGAATATTCCCCGTTTGCTCAGAAAGGTGTAGCTCCAGCAACACTCAAGAAGCTTGACACCATCCAGGACAAAGCGTCCCGCTTGATTGGCATTCACTCCCTCCACCACTGACACTCAGTAGCAGCAGTGGTGTATCATCCACAAGATGTACTGCAGAAATTCATTAAAAATCCTTAGACAGCATCTCCAAAACATGGCCACTTCCATCCAGAAGGACAAGGGCAGCAGATACATGGGAACACCATCTGCAAGTTCCCCTCCAAGCCACTCACCATCCTGACTTGGAAATATATCGCTGTTCCTTCACTGTCACTGGGTCAGAATCTAGGAAGTTCCTGTCCAGTGGCATTGTGAGTCTACCTACAGCACATGGACTGCAGTGGTTCAAGAAGGCAGATCACCGCCACCTTCTCAAGGGCAATTCTGGATGGGCAATTGTAGATATTTATGACACACTGAACACAGAGGAAATGGTCTTTCTCCATCCACCCTCTCAAGATCATTTAAAATTCTATCAAATTATCCCTTTCTCTTCCAAATTCCAGTGGAAACCAGCCCACTCTGTTATCAGGCATCCTACTCTTTCCAGGTATCAGTATCAAACTCAGTATTGCAACGTGTTAAAATGGGAAATAAAGACACTCACTGGGTGTTTCTCCAGAGGCTCCTTATGATTGACACCACATTTGGTTCAAGGTATTTATTGAGAGGCAAAGGGATTTAACATTTGATGAGAGGTTTCTTGTCTCTGTTGTGCAATTAGCACAAATTAATTTGAAACATTTCAGAGGGAAATAAAGATAAACGGAAGATTCTTGCAAATGAATCTTGCAGCATATTTCCTGCAGTTTTTGAATAAAACATGCTGTCTTTCCAACCCAGCTATTGGCCAATGGATTGGATATTCTCCAGAAATGACTCAGAGTAATGTTATTAATCAAGCATTTGACATAACTAACTCAAACTCCCTTTACACAGACTGATAGAATAGAGCTATAATGTTTTTACAGCAGGGAAAGAGGTCATTCAACCCAACATGCCTGCACTAGTCATCAAACATCCTTCTGCCCTAATCCTGTTTGCCAGCACTTGGCTCATTGTCGTGTGTATCAAGTGTTCATCTAAATAGTGCTTAAATATCTTGAGGACCTGTGTTTCTGCCACCTGTTCAGGCTGTGAGTTCCAGATAACAAGACTTATTCCTGCAAAGCCCTTCTAAACCTCCTGCTCCTTACTTTAAAGCTGTGCCCCTGCTTATTTACTCCTCTACTAAAGGAATATGTTTCTCCCAATCTACCCAGTCTATGTCTCTTAGAACTTTGGATACCTCAATCAGCTCCCCGCCTCAGCCTTCGCTGTTCAAAAACGAATACGACTTATCTAGTCTCTTCTTAAATCTGAATTGCTCCAGCCCAGGTAACATCCTAGTGAATTGCCTCTGCACTCCCTCTAGTATTCACACATCTTTCCAATTATATGGTGACCAGAATGGCACATGATACACCAATTGTCCCTAACAAACATTACATATACCTTCATCATAACTACTTTGCTCTTGTATCCAATGCCTTGACTATTAATGGCATGTATCCCATATGTCTTTTTAATCATCTCATCTACCCGCCTTGCTGCTTTCAAAAATCGATGGATATGTACACCAAGATCCCTTGGATCCTCTGTACTTCTGATGGTTCTACTATTCAATCTGTATTTCCTTGCCCAGCTAGTCGTTCCAATATCCATCACCTCACACTATCACATCTTTAAAGCTTACTGAGGTATGGTCATAAAATGTTCCTCAGCTGGCACTTTCCTGGCTTAATTCCATAAAATTAGGTCCAGTAGCACCTCCCACCCTTCTGAGAGAACTCTTTACCTACTGGGTTAAGAAAATACTCTCCTGGTTACATTTGCCTTCTCTAAGCCTTTCACATTTTGTCTATGCTGCTACTCTTGTGGAAGTTGGAATCCTCTGCTGTTAATGCCCTATTGTTTTTACAATTCTCTGTGATTTGTCAATGTACCTGTCTTTCTGTCTCTACCTGATTGTTTGGGGATCTATAGTAGACTGCCAACAAAGTTACCACCCTTTTCCTGTTTTAAGTTCTATTCATATGGCCTTGTTTGACATCGTTCCTTACTGCAATAGTTGACTCCTTGATAAATATTACAACACCACCTGCCCTATGACAACCCCTCCCACCATCTTGCCTAAACACTCTTTACCCTGGAATATTTCTGCCTCTTCCTCAATCATGTATTGCATCCCCATGTGTTAATTTATACTCTCTACTTATCTGCCTTATCTCTTGCATTAAATGATTGCCATCCAGCCTTGACTATATTTGCTCTACTTTCTGGAATGACTTGGCTCTTTTTCCATACGTGTCTGTACATCACCCTGTACCTCAACTCTGTATCCCACCCCCCAGCCAAATTACATTAAACTCCCACTAAATGCAGTAGCAAACCTCCCATGAGGATATTGGTCCCATTCTCAGACTTATGCAAGTCTTGCCCTCCCTGGAAACGGCTCCAGTTTTTGGGAATCTGAAAGCCCACTCTCTGACTCCTCAAGCATGCGTTCACCTGGACTCTCTTCCCAAACTCACTAGCATGTGGTACTGGGAGTAATTCAGAGATTAAAGTCCTGTTTTTTATCTGCCAACGAGCTTCCTAAATTCTTTCCTCAGGACCTCATCCCTCTTTGATTGCTTTTGATGATCTCTGACTGTTCAGCGCAACCTTCAGGATGCCCTGCAGTCATTCAGTGACATTGACCCCAGGGGGACAACACTTCATCCTGGAGTCACCAACTGGGGGCTGCAGAAATATCTGTTGGTAGCCTGCAGAATTTGATCTCCTCCAGCTATTGTTCTCCTTGTCTGCCTACTCCACACCCTTTGTGTCCAGGCACGGCCTGCACTCCCCAAACTCTCTGGTGCTCTCATCGTTTTTCCACACAGAAAATACACTCTGGTCCTTTCCTGATTACCTGCCTGCCTCTCTTCTTTTGACTGACAGTCACCATTCCCTCTCTGACTGTACTTCCTTAAGCCTCTGTCAGAGTGTTGTGAGTCTTTGTAACTCCGTGCCACAGAGAGTTGTGGGGGCAGAGTCCTTGTGTAAAGTTGAGGCTGAGATAGATTCTTGATCAACAGGAGAATCAAGGATCCTGGAGAAAGGGCAGGAAAGTAGATGTCAGATCAACCATGATTCTACTGAATGGTGGAGCAGACTCAAGGGGCTGAATGGCCTACTACTGTTCCCAGG
The DNA here is from genome assembly GCF_004010195.1 of Chiloscyllium plagiosum. Taxonomy (NCBI): domain Eukaryota; kingdom Metazoa; phylum Chordata; class Chondrichthyes; order Orectolobiformes; family Hemiscylliidae; genus Chiloscyllium; species Chiloscyllium plagiosum. The sequence goes on along the minus strand of NC_057724.1, from coordinate 75,638,654 downwards.
GGCAAATTTTTGCAGATGCTGGAATCTGTACTGAAAACAAAAAAATGCTGGAGATGACACCAGGTCAGGCAGCATCCATGGACATACAGCAAGCTAATATTTTGAGTCTGGATGACTCTTTATCAGAGCTCTGAGTGGTGATTTAACCTTTTCCCGTTCCTATGTTCTGGGATAGGTTACAATATCTTAGGTCCCATTTTCCAACATTGACCTATCAATATTAAAGGTCATTTAGAGTCATAGAGCTGTGCAGCATAGAAACAGACCCTTCGATCCAACTCGTTCATGCTGACCAGATATCCTAAACTAATCTAGTCCCATTTGCCAGCATTTGGCCCATATCCCTCTAAACCCTAGGCAAAAGTGAGGCCTAAAAATGCTGGAAACCAGGGTGTAGATCAGAGCAGTGCTGGAAAAGCACAGCAGGTCAGGCAGCATCCGAGGAGCAGGAAAATCGACGTTTCTGGAATTCCTGATGAAGGGCTTTTGCCCGAAACATCGATTCTCCTGCTCCTCGAATGCTGCCTGACCTGCTGTGCTTTTCCAGCACCACTCTCATCTAAACTCCCTCTAAACCCTTCCTATTCATACACCCATCCAGGTGCTTTTTCAATGTTACAATTGTACCAGATGCCAGCACTTCCTCTGGCAGCTCATTTCATACACACATCACCTATGGCATGAAACGGTCGCCCCTCAGGTTCCTTTTAAATCTATCCCCTCTCATCTTAAACCTTTGTCCTCTAGTTTTGGACATCCTTACCCAAACTAGAGGGTATAAGTTGCAGGTAGGAGGGATTTGATTTAAAAGAGACTTCTGCAGTTGATTATGCAATATCACCTGCCTAATACACATGCATTTGCAATAAAAGCCACTGATCAGCATAGTCCTCAAAGGCTATTTCACCATTGTTGGTGTAATTGCAACTTCTTGTTGATGTAAAATTAGGCAACAAATAAACAGTTACTTGTATAATTGCATTTTAAGATGTTTCTTCTATTAATCATACTTAAGTGATCCTCATTAACTTCTGTGAAATTTCAATTTGAGCAGAATAAAGGAACGACCTACTGATTAAATAATAAGTCGACTAGATTGCAGGATTCATTCAGGCAATGAATAAACTTTTCAGGCATGGGGGGTGTGGTATTGTTTTTGCTACTCATTGATCAAAGCTGAAGTGTCAAAGAGATTTTCCTCACATGCTTTAGGTTCTGAAAATCCACGTGATCGATAGTTAAAGGGCGAATCGATCATTGGATTGCCTACAGCACTGATCAAAGAGATTACATGGTCGTTTGGTGAGTAACATTTCATTTTATAACCTTGCCTAATAACGATCACTTGAACAGGTGTAGGCAAGTCTTTTGCACATGACTTAAAGCCAAGATAAGGTTTTACTTTTTACTTTCTGTTGGAGATTGACTGATCGCACTGAGTTGAAGAGGGCTTTTCACAGAATCACAAAATTTCTATGGTACCAAAGGTGGCCATTTGATCCATCGTGCCAGCATTGGTTCGCTTCCCAAGTGCCAATCAGCCTTTTCCCCATATCCCTGCACACAATTTCCATCCAAATCGTTATCCAGTGCCCCGCTTGAATGCCTCAGTTGAACATGCCTCCACAACATTTCCAGGCCATCCTCATTTCTGGGCCCTAACTCCTCATTGTCTGAAAATTATTTTTCTTGCATCAGCCATGTTTTGTTTGCACATCACTTTAAAAACACATCTTGAGACATTTGACTGATCTTCCGGAGGGAAAGTCAGTCTAATAAAACTAGCAATACTTCGGAATGAACATGCTGGAAATCCATTTTGAACTTTACAAGACTAGTCCAGCCTCATGTGACATCCACAAGTTTTACGGTGTTTCTTTTCATCCAGGAGGTACGTGTTAATCCCTCTTTATTCATTCAAAGGATGAGCATGCCACTGGCCAGGTCAGTGTTTATCGCCCATCCTGATTTTTTACCCAAAGGGCAGTTAAGGGTCAATTACGTTGCCCTGGGTCTAAAGTCACATGTAGGCCAAATTAGATAAGATGGCAGTTTCCTTCCCTAAAGGGTATTGGTGAACAAGATGGGTTTTTATCCTGACAGTCAATTCATGGTCATCACTAGACTCTTGATTCCAGGTTTTTATTGAATTCATTTCACCATCTGCTGTGGCAAGATTCGAACCCAGGTCCCCAGAACATTTCCCATGTCTCTGAATTAACAGTTCAACAATAATACCATCCACCACCTCTTCCCCTTCTCCACTATCTGGTAATTATAAGAGGATAGCTATCATCACTAGCTACCAGTGACCGAGGATCACATTCAGGAGTCACAAAGAGAGGTTCAGGAAGAAGAGAAGAGAGAGTAAGTGAAGGGGAGTCACAGGGAGAGGTTCCCAGGCTGAAGGCATACACCTGAGAGAGACAGCCACAACCGGATATTTGCAGCACTTTTAAAAGATGAGTCTGCCTTATGCCCCCATCTTCCCAGACTGAAGATACATAGGACAGTCCATCATCTCAGTCAATCATTTCAACCCCTTCCCCAGGAAGATCGCTCAAAGATTATCGCTATCCAATTACCATTATCACTGTTATCCACAACAAAAACGTGACAAAAACAACAGTCCTCACAAATATTTAATTATTCACTGTGGTTCATACACTCAGTCTCTATCAGTTAATGTTCTTGCCAGCTGAAATGCAGCCTTTGTAACAGTAGCAAGTGATGATGACGTTACTGACAATCTGAAAAGAGTTTTTCAGATGCCCTCCTATGGTACGCTCAAGAAGCTATGGGCTCTGAAAGTCCTGCCTCAGACCACACTGTCTCAGCTTGAGCAGTTTATGTCACCTGGTTATTAGGCAAACTGTTGAGATAATGACAGGTTGCCAAGGGAGGGAACAGAAATGCTGCCATCCAGAAGGAAGCAAATTGATTCCTCCTCCATAATTCCTGTGCTGTGGCCTTACTGTTTGTCTAGTTAGCCTAGCAACCAACTGCAGGACAGACCCTAGCTATCAGCAATGTTCCGCTAGCCCCTCTTGACCATTACATGTAAAACATATTCCCATTTTGAGTGCGAGCAGCAGCAGAGTTTAAAGGAACCCGGAAGACTACAGCTAAGGTGAGACAGTTTGTTTTAAAATTACTTACCGGTAGCGGGCAGCGGTGTTTTTTTTTTCTCTTCACAGAAAGAGCGGGAGCAGCAGGGGGAAGTTACGACGACCAGAGGGACAGCCGGAAGCTGGTGTAGCGTAAGCTTACCTCGGTAGGTTTTTTCCCTATAGAAGCGCGCAGGAGAAGAACCCGAGGCACTACAGAGGTAGTGCCTCCCACCCGCCCTCCTCCTCTAACCTAATAATAAGACCCGTTGTGGTAAGTAGGTAAGTGCTGCATTTTGCTTGTTCTATTCTTTAGACCCAGTTTTTTTTTTTTTAAAAGTTACTTTTAGAGGGATGGCAGTGAAGGCAGTGCAATGTTCCTCTTGCAACATGTTTGAGGTGAGGGATGCCATGGACGTCCCTGCTGATTACACTTGCAGGAAGTGCACCCATCTCCAGCTCCTCCAAGACCGTGTTAGGGAACTGAAGCTGGAGTTGGATGAACTTAGGATCATTCGGGAGGCAGAGGGGGCCATAGATCAGAGTTATAGGGAAGTAGTAACTCCAAAGATGGCAGATAGATGGGTGACAGTGAGGGGGACTGGGAGGAAGCAGCCAGTGCAGGGACCCCCTGCGGCCGCTCCCCTCAAGAACAAGTATACCGTTTCGGATACTTGTGGGGGGGGACGACTTACCAGGGGTAAGCAATGGGGTGCAGGCCTCTGGCACGGAGCCTGTTCCCGTTGC
>NC_057724.1:75612513-75632446 GCF_004010195.1 Chiloscyllium plagiosum | reverse complement strand
CTGAGGTCATTTTGCAGTTGTATAAGACTCTGGTGCGGCTGCATCTGGAGTATTGTGCAGTTTTGGTTGCCATACTATAGGAAGGATCTGGAGGCACTGGAACGGGTGCAGAGGAGGTTTACCAGGATGTTGCCTGGTATGGTAGGAAGATCGCATGAGGAAAGGCTAAGGCACTTGGGGTTGTTTTCGTTGGAGAAAAGAAGGTTTAGGGGTGACTTGATAGAGGTGTACAAGATGATTAGGGGTTTAGATAGGGTTGACCGTGAGAACCTTTTTCCACGTATGGAGTCAGCTATTACGAGGGGGCATAGCTTTAAATTAAGGGGTGGTAGGTATAGGACAGATGTTAGGGGTAGGTTCTTTACTCAGCGATGCTGGAAGACCACAGCAATTCAGGCAGCATTGAGGAGCTTCCTGAATTGCTGTGCTCTTCCAGCACCATTGATCCAGAATCTGGTTTCCAGCATCTGCAGTCATTGTTTCTACCTCTTTACTCAGCGAGTCGTGAGTTCATGGAATGCCCTGCCAGTAGCAGTGGTGGACTCTCCCTCTTTATGGGCATTTAAGCGGGCATTGGATAGGCATATGGAGAATAGTGGGCTAATGTAGGTTAGGTGGGCTTGGATCGGCACAACATCGAGGGCCAAAGGGCCTGTACTGTGCTGTATTCTTCTATGTTCTATTTCAAGGCGGATAATTTCAAGGCAGGTATAATATAAAAGGCACAGGTTCTTCATTGCACCAAGCATTTGTGTTTTTTTTTTCAGTCATCAACTTCTCCTGAAGCTTAGACTTCAAACTTCTCACCTGATACAACAGCAGACCTAAAATGTGATCTCACCCTTTGAAAAGATGGTGCTAACAGAGTCCCTTCCATTGCCCATAGCTGATTTTCATTGGTTCCTGGTGTTTCTCATTGCAAGAGAGGCTCATTATCACCTCTAGAATGAATGAAATAACGAATAAATCCAATCATTGAATGAATGAATGAATAAGTGAATGAATGAATGAATGAATGAATCCAAACGTTGAATGAATGAATGAATCCATTGAATGAATTAATGAATGAATGAATCCAAATGTTGTATGAATGAATGAATGCAACCATTAAATGAATGAATGAATGAAAACATTGAATAAGTGCATGATAGAAAGAATCCCAACTTGAATTGAATACTGTTCTGTGATCTGGTGCCTGTGAACATAGGTAAAGAAACCTGAAAGCTGGAAATGTGTTGCTGGAAAAGCGCAGCACCAGGCAGCATCCAGGGAACAGGAGAATCGACGTTTCGGGCATAAGCCCTTCTTCAGGAATCAGGCTTATGCCCGAAACGTCGATTCTCCTGTTCCCTGGATGCTGCCTGACCTGCTGCGCTTTTCCAGCAACACATTTCCAGCTCTGATCTCCAGCATCTGCAGACCTCACTTTCTCTCCACAGAAACCTGAAACCTTTGTCTTTACAGTCCTCCTTTCTGTAGAGCCAGCCAGCATCCAGAGTTCCTCTTAGGATCAAGTTGGATTTTTCTCCTGGAAATCAAATCCAAAGGAGTTAGCATATGGTGTATGATGAAGATATGTATATGAACAAGGATAATTTTGGGTAATTCGGGATTTAAAGTCATTCTGATGTGTAAGGAGGATGGAATGACTATGTGCTCTGACTCTGACCATTTGTCCCCCACTCTCTTCTTGATGACCACAAGCATGGATTTCTCAAGAAAAATGAAGCCAAGCGGGCATTCACCCCCTCCCCCAGTTAGAACCCACAGCATGTTACCTCATCTGGACAACATTGTACAGTTTTGTTCCCCTTCCCTGAGCAAGAATGTAATTTCATTGCAGACAGTTCACAGAAGGTTCATTAGATTAATTCCAGAAATGAAAGATTATTGTTTTGAGGTGAGATTGAACAATTTATAATGATGCTCACTAGAATCAGTGGGATGAGAGGAGATCTGATTGATGATATTTGAGAAGATTTGTAGCTCAGGTTGACGTTCTGGATGTAGGTTTGCTCACTGAGCTGGAAGGTTTGTCTTAAGTTAGATATGTTGTCCCAGTCAAAGTGGTGCCCTTTCTCATCTGTATGTAAGGATACTCGTGAGAGTGTGTCCTGGTCTTTTTGAGGCTAGTTATGTTCATGTATCCTGATGGATAGTTTTCTGCCTGTTTTTTCCAATGTAGTGTTTGTTACAGCTCTTGCAAGATATTTTGTAAATGACATTAGTTTTGTTTGTTGTCTGTATAGGGTCTTTCAAGCTCATTAACTGCTGTTTTAGTAGGTTGGTGGGTTTGTGGGCTACCATGATGCCAGGGTGCTGCAGGATTTAGCTTAGTTTCAGATCCCAACTATTTATAATCGATACCAATGATCTGCAAGCAAGGATAGAGTGTAATATAGCAAAAGTCATGGATGAATCTAAAATATGTTGGAAAGCAGGCAGTGATGAGGTGATAAAGAGTTAATAGATGGATATTGGCGGGTTGGGAGAATAGGCCTGAATTTGGCAGATGGAGTTTGATGTGGATAAATGTGAGGTTGTCCATTTTGGCCGGAAAAATAAAAGTGCAAATTATTATCGAGATGGGAAGCAGATATAAAGTGTATCAGTGAAGAGGGATCTGGGTGTCTTTGTGCCTGAATCACAGAAAGTGGGTATGAAGGTGCAGTATTAATAATTTTAAAAAAGCATAAGGAATCCTGACATTTATTGCAAAAGTAAAGAAGTATTGTTACAGTTGTGTAATACATTGGTGATAACTGGAATATTGTGTCCAGTTTTGGCCTCCTTACTTGAGGAATGATGTGATGTCATTGGAGGCTGTTCAGGGGAGGGTCACCAGGTTGATTCCAGGGCTGATAGGGCTGGTAGATAGAAATGGTTGAATAGCTTGGACCTAAACTCATTGAAGTTCAGAAAGATGGCAGGGGATCAGATTGAGGAATATAAAACGTTGAAGGGGATTGATAATGCAGGCATTGAACAGATGTTCCCCTTTGTGTGACAGTCTCAAATAAGAGGTCATAGAAATAGAATGAGAGGAAATAGTTTTAACACTGAGATGAGGAGAAGCTCAACAGAGGATTGTGAATCTGTAGAGCTCACTGTCCCATAATACACTGGAGGCAGAAACAATGAACAAATTCAAGAGAGAAATGGACATGTTTCTGATGAAAAGTGAGATAGAGGGCTATAGGGAGCAGGCAGGAAAGTAGAGTTGAGACCAGAATAACTTCAGCATAAATCATGTTAAATAATGGAGTGGGCTTGAAGAACGGATTGCACCTAAATTGGAAGGGACTAATATACTGGCAGGGAAATTTGCTAGAACTGCTTGGGAGAATTTAAACTAGTAAGGTGGGGGGTGGGACACAGGGTGACAGTGAGGAAAGAGATCAATCTGAGACTGGTACAGTTGAGAACAGAAGTGAGTCAAACAGTTAGGGCAGGCATGGACAAGGTAGGACTAATAAATTAAACTGCATTTATTTCAATGCAAGGGGCCTAACAGGGAAGGCAGATGAACTCAGGGCATGGTTAGGAGCATGGAACTGGCATATCATAGCAATTCAAGAAACATGGCTCAGGGATGGGCAGGACTGGCAGCTTAATGCTACAGGAAGGATAGAAAGGGAGGCAAGAGAGGAGGGGGACTGGCATCTTTGATAAGAGATAGCCTTACAGCTGTGCTGAGGGAGGATATTCCCAGAAATACATCCAGGGAAGTTATTTGGGTGGAACTGAGAAATAAGAAAGGGATGATCACCTTATTGGGATTGTATTATACACCTTCCAATAGTCAGAGGGAAATTGAGAAACAAACTTGTAAGGAGATCTCAGCTATCTGTAAGAATAATAGGGTGGTTATGGTAGGGGATTTTAACTTTCCAAACATCGACTGGGACTGCTATAGTGTTAAAGGTTTAGGTGGAGAGAAATTTGTTAAGTGCTTACAAGACAATTTTCTGATTCAGTATGTGGATGTATCTACCAGAGAAGGTGCAAAACTTGACCTACTCTTGGGAAATAAGGTAGGGCAGGTGACTGAGGTGTCAGTGGGGGAGCACTTTGGGGCCAGCAACCATAATTCTATTAGATTTAAAATAATGATGGAAAAGGATAGACAGATCTAAAAGCTGAAGTTCTAAATTGGAGAAAGGCCAATTTTGACAGTATTAGGCAAGAACGTTCAAAAATTGATTGGAGGCAGATGTTCGCAGGTAAAGGGACGGCTGGAAAATGGGAAGCCTTCAGAAATGAGATAACAAGAATACAGCGAAAGTATATTCTTGTTATGGTGAAAGGAAAGGCTGGTAGGTATAGGGAATGCTGGATGACAAAGAAATTGAAGGTTTGGTAAAGATAGATCGAGTGAATCCTTAGAAGAGTATAAAGGAAGTAGGAGTAAACTTAAGAGGGAAATCAGAAGGGCAAAAACAGGACATGAGATAGCTTTGGCAAATAGAATTAAGGAGAATCCAAAGGGTTTTTACAAATACGTTAAGGACAAAATGGTAACTAAGGAGAGAATACGGCCCCTCAAAGATCAGCAAGGCGGCCTTTGTGTGGAGCCACAGAAAATGGGGGAAATACTAAATGAATATTTTGCATCAGTATTTACTGTGGAAAAGGAATGAAAGATATAGAATGTAGGGAAATAGATGGTGACATCTTGAAAAATGACCAGATTATAGAGGAGGAAATGCTGGATGTCTTGAAATGGGTAAAGGTGGATAAATCCCCAGGACCTGATCAGGTGTACCCGAGAACCCAGGAAGCTAGAGAAGTGATTGCCGGGCCACTTGCTGAGATATTTGTCTCATCGATCATCACAGATGAGGTGCTGGAAGACTGGAGGTTGGCAAACATGGTGCCACTGTTTAAGAAGGGCGGTAAAGACAAGCCAGGGAACTATAGACTGGTGAGCCTGACTTCAGTGGTGGGCAGGTTGTTGGAGGGAATCCTGTGGGACAGGATTTACATATATTTGGAAAGGCAAGGACTGATTCGGGATAATCAACATGGCTTTGTGCGTGGGAAATCATGTCTCATAAAAAGGATTGAGATTTTTGAAAAAGTAACAAAGAAGATTGATGAGGGCAGAGCAGTAGATGTGATCTATATGGAATTCAATAAGGTGTTCGACAAGGTTCCCCATGGGAGACTGATTAGCAAGGTTAGATCTCATGGAATACAGAAAGAACTAGCCATTCGGATAAAGAACTGGCTCAAAGGTAGAAGACAGAGGGTGGTGATGGAGGGTTGTTTTTCAGACTGGAGGCCTGTGACCAGTGGAGTGCCACAAGGATCGGTGCTGGATCCTCTACTTTTTGTCATTTACATAAATGGTTTGGATGCGAGCATAAGAGGTACAGTTAGTAAGTTTGCAGATGACACCAAAATTGGAGATGTAGTGGAAGCGAAGTGGGTTACCTCAGATTACAACAGGATCTTGACCAGATAGGCTAATGGGCTGAGAAGTGGCAGATGGAGTTCAATTCAGATAAATGCATTTTGGGAAAGCAAATCTTAGCAGCACTTATACACTTAATTGTAAGGTCCTAGGGAGTATTGCTGCACAAAGAGACCTTGGAGTGCAGGTTCATAGCTCCTTGAAAGTGGAGTCGCAGGTAGATAGGATAAGGAAGAAGTCGTTTGATATGCTTTCCTTTATTGGTCAGAGTATTGAGTACAGGAGTTGGGAGGTCATGTTGTGGGTTTACAGGACATTGGTTAGGCCACTGTTGGAATATTGCGTGCAATTCTGGTCTCCTTCCTATCAGGAAGATCTTGTGAAGCTTGAAAGGGATCTGAAAAGATTGACAAGGATGTTGCCAGGATTGGAGGATTTGAGCTACAGGGAGAGGCTGAATAGGCTGGGGCTGTTTTCCCTGGAGCGTTGAAGGTTGATGGGTGACCTTATAGAGGTTTACAAAATTATGAGGGGCATGGATAGGAGAAATAGGCAAAGTCTTTTCCCTGGTGTCAGGGAGTCCAGAAATGGAGGGCATAGGTTTAGAGTGAGAGGGGAAAGATATAAAAGAGACCTCAGCTGTAATTTTTTCAAGCCGAGGGTGGTACGTGTATGGAATGAGCTGCCAGAGGACGTGGTGGAGGCTGGTACAATTGCAGCATTTAAGAGGCATTTGGATGGGTATATGAATAGGAAGGGTTTGGAGGGATATGGGCCAGGTGCTGGCAGGTGGGACTAGATTGGGTTGGAATATCTTGTCGGCATGGACAGGTGGGACCGAAGGGTCTGTTTCCATGCTGTACATCTCTATGACTCTATGAGTGAATTGCCTACTCCTGTTGTTATTTTCAATGTTCCTATATTCCTTGAGTGAATAAATGAATACAAAAGTGAAAAATATTGTCGCCGAAGATTTCAGGTTTGATGATCAGGTGCTAAAACGTGCTAAGAATAATGAGAAGGTATTAGATATTTTATGGGTGTGATGAGATATATCCCATGCAAGGATAGGCAAAGTAATTGCAAACCAGTTCGGCTGATGTCAGTGGTCGGGAATTTATTGGGAAAGGTTCTGAGGGGCAAGATTAATCATCGATTGGTAGGGCAGGAATTGGTCAGGGATAGTCAGTGGAGATTTGTTCGAGGGAGAATCTGTCTGACATATTTAATTGAATTTTTTGAAAAGTTGACAATATATTCATGAGGGTAATGCAGTTGAGCACTTTGAAAGCAGTGACAGAATCAGAGTCAACATGGATTTATGAAGGGGAAATCAAGCTTGACAACTCTGTTGGAATTCTATGAAGATCTAACTGGTAGAGTTTACAAAGGGGAGCCAGTCGATATGGGATATTTGGACTTCCACAAAATGTTTTAGATTAGATTACTCAGAGTGTAGAAACAGGCCCTTCAGCCCAACAAGACCACACCGGCCCTCAGAAGAGCAACCCACCAGACCCATTCCCCTACATTTACCCCTTCACCAACACTACAGGCAACTTAGCATGGCCAATTCACCTAACCTGCACATTTTTGGACTGTGGGAGGAAACCGGAGCACCCAAGGAAATCCATGCAGACACAGGGAGCATGTGCAAACTCCACACAGACAGTTGCCTGAGGCGGGAGTTGAACCTGGGTCTCTAGTGCTGTGAGGCAGTAGTGCTAACCATTGCGCCACCGTACTGCCCAAAATGTTTGAAAAAGCCCCGCATTAGAGATTATTGTGTAAGATTAAAGCTCATGGAATTGGGGGAAGGGTATTGAGATGGATAGAAAACTAGATGGGAGAGAGGAAACAAAGCGTAGGTATTAATGGCCCTTTTCAAATTGGCAGGCAGTAATTGGCAGGACTGATGTATGAAGAGAGATTGACTAGGTTAGGATTGTTTTTGCTGGAATTCAGATGGATTTCTTAGAAACTTATAAAATGTTAACAGAACTAAACAGAATAGATTCAGGGAGGATGTTCACAATGATGGGTGCATCCAGAACCAGGGGTCACAGTCTGAGGATTTGGGGTGGACCATTTAGGTCAGATATGAGGAGCAATTTCTTCACCCAAAGAATGGTGAGCCTGTAGAATTCATTGCCACATGAAGTACTTAATGCCAAGACATTGAATGCATTCAAGGGGTCTCTACATACAGCACTTGGATTGAATGGGATCAAAGGTTATGGGGAGAAAGCAGGATTAGGCTATTGTGATCAATGATCAGCCATGATCGTGATGAATGGCAGAGTAGGCTCAAAGGTCTCCTCCTGCTCCTATCTTCTATGTTTCTATGATGTGGTTTACATAGAATTTAGTAAGGCCTTTGACAAGGTCCCACATGGAAAGGTGGTCCAAATGTTAAGAGTCCATGGCATCCAAGGCAAGTTGGAAAATTGGATTCAAAATTAGCTTAGAAATGATGTGGAAGTGATGGCCTAGTTGTATTATTGCGGAACTGTTAATCCAGAGACCGTAGGTAATGCTCTAAGGACCTGAGTATGAATTTTACCATCTTCCTTTGAATTCAAAGGAAATCTGGAATTAAGGATCTAATGATGACCATGAATCTATTGCTGTTAGTTGGAAAAAAATCATTTGGTTTACTCACAACCTTTAAGGAAGGAAACTACTATCCTTGTCTGGTCTACATGTGACTCCAGACCAACAGCAATGTGGTTGACTCTTAACTGCCCTCTGGGCAATTAGGGATGGACAATAAGTACTGGCCCAGTCAGTGATCTCCTCATCCCATGAATTAATTTTAAAAAATAATCAAACTATAATGGTGGAGGGATGTTTTTGGGTTTGGAAGCTTGTGTCTAGTGGTGTACCATAGACATTAGTGCTAGGACACTTGCTGTTTGTAATTTACTTTCATGACTTGGATATGAACGGCGAAGATATATTCAGTAATTTTGAAGATGGTACATCTTGGTTTTGTTGATACTGAGGAGGATGGTCTCAGGCTCCAGTCTGATATTGATCAGCTGGTAAATTGGGAAGAGCAATGGCAGATAGAATTTAATCCTGATAACTGTGAGATGATGTATTTTGGGAGTTCTAATAAGAGAAGGATATACACAGCCTATGGTAGGAGAACTGAGGAACAATCGGGCCTTGAGGTACAAGTCCACAGATCCCTGAAGATGTCAGCACAGGATAGAATGAGAATTAGTTTGATTGTCACGTGTACTCAAATGACTGCAGTGAAAAGTTTATAAGTCGCCATTTAAAGTGTCCTCCCAGGTACAGAGATGCTTAGATACAGCTTTTCCAATTACAGAATAGTTACAGTGTAACAATGCAACGCATGGCGCCATCTTAGGTACAGAGTACCTAGGAACAGCATAGACAAGAGAAAAAGAAAAGTTACATTACAGATATGCGTGGTATAGCCATAGGTCAGAAAACCAAGAAAGAAAGTTAGAAAGGCAAATCTTGCAGTCTCTGTCCAAGGGCTGTCCACAATAGACTAACACAGGGGACTCCATGTGGTCTAACCACTAGAAAGGTTGATGAAGAAAGGATGCAAGATGTTTGCCTTCATTAGTTGAGGTGTAGAGTAAAAGAGCAAGGGAGTCTTATTACAACCTTATAAAACACTTGTTTGGTCATGGGTGGAGTATCATGTGTGGTTCTGGTTGTTAGACTATAGGAAGGATGTGATTGCACTGGAGAGGTGCAGAGGAGATCCAACAGGATGTTGCTTGGGATGGAAAGTCTCAGATACGAGGAGAGACTGGATAGGCTAGGTTTGTTTTCCTTGGAGTGGAGAAGGCTGAGCGGTGGTCTGATTGAGGTATATAAAATTATGAGCAGCAAAGACAGAGAAGATCATGAAATTCTCTTCCTTATGGCAGATATGTCTAAGACCAGAGCACATAAGTTTAAAGCGAAGAATAAGCGGTTTAGAGAGGATCTGAGAAAGAAAAATGTTTTCAGCCAGAGGGTGGTGCAATCATGGAACATGCTACCTGAGAGGAATGGGAACTCTTGCATCATTTAAGAAGCATCTGGATAAGCACTTCAAATGCCAGTACACAGTAGGCTATGGACCAAGTGCAGATAAATGAGATGAGTGTAGTTTGGTGGTTGTTGGTCAGCATAGACATGTGGGCCAAAGGGCCTATTTCTAGCATTATGGAACAGATCAAACTCTCAAACTATGTTAATAGGATAGCCCAGACACTGACCTTTTGTTATTTTCGAGAGTAGTGCCAGGTGTTGTGTTCCGGATGCAATTTGATAACTACCAGTCTTGAAGCAAAACACACTTTGTTCATACGATATAGTTAAAATATAACAAAATAGAGAAGAAATTAGAATAATTTAACCCTATCGGAAAATGCAACAAAATAGTAGATTGTTTACTATTGTTCCAATGTAGTAAAATCCCATAAACACACCCTTGACAAAAGGTAAATTCAGTAAAATAGGGCCATAAAGTCATCAAGATGTACAACACAGAAACAAATCCTTTAGTCCAACTCATCCATACTGACCAAATATCCTAAATTAATCTAATCCCATTTGCCAGCAATTGGCCCATATCACTATAAACTCTTTCTATTCATATACCTATCCAGATACCTTGTAAATGTTGTAATTGTACCAGCGTCCACTGCTTCCTCTGGCAGCTCATTCTGTACACACATCACCCTCTGTGTGGAAAGGTTGCTCCTTTCATCCCTTTTAAAAGTTTCCTCTCTCACCTTAAACCTGTGCCCCTCTTGTCTTGGACTCTCCCACCCCGGAGAAAAGACCTTTTCTATTTACCCCATCCCATATGCCCCATGATTTTATCAACCTCTGTTAAGGTCACCCCTCAGCCTCTGATGCTCCAGGGAAAACAGCCCCAGCCTACTCAGCATCACCCTGTAGCTCAAACACTCCAACCCTGGCAACATCCCACGTAAATCTTTTCTGAATCCTTTCAAATTTCACAACATCCTTCCTGTATCAGCGAGACCAAATTACATGCAGTATAGTCAATTCTGCTGTAACATGTGCTTCTTCAACAGGAATTAGCTTTAACAGAATTGAAGAATTTAGACCGTTATTTGTAGAATGCGAACTTCCTTCCCTGTATTAACTATAATGTTATTTTGGCCCCATTAGCTCAAGTAGCACTGTTATTTCATAATTTTCTTATAACTGTGGATTGCATGAGAAAGGAACTATATGGTGTTATATCAGAAGCAACTGTATTCCAAAAGTGGCCTAACCAATGTCTTGTACAGCCGCAATGTGACCTCTCAACTCCTACACTCAATGCTCTGACCAATAAATGCAAGCATACCAAATGCCTTCTTCACTAACCTATCTATCTGCGACTCCACATTCAAGGAACTTTAACATGCACTTGAAGGTCTCTTTGTTCAGCAACACTCCCCACGACCTTACCATTAAGTGTATAAGTCTTTCCCTGATTTTTCTTTCCAAAATGTAACACCTCACATTTATCTCATTTAAATTCCATTTGCTACTCCTCGGCCCATTGGCCCATCTGATCAAGGTTCCATTGTACTTTGAGATAACCTTCTTTGCTGTCCACAGCACCTCCAATTTTGGTGTCATGTGCAAATGTACTAACTATGCCTCCTAAGTTCACATGCAATTCTCTAGTCCAGGAAGAAAATCATCAAGAGAAATCTCTAAGAGAGAGAGAAAGATAGTAGCAAGGAGAGATATAATGCAGTTTCCAAACCCAGCTTTCAGACC
Organism: Chiloscyllium plagiosum; assembly: GCF_004010195.1. Classification (NCBI taxonomy): domain Eukaryota; kingdom Metazoa; phylum Chordata; class Chondrichthyes; order Orectolobiformes; family Hemiscylliidae; genus Chiloscyllium; species Chiloscyllium plagiosum. Next base: position 75,621,255 of record NC_057724.1, on the reverse strand, counting down.
CCAATAACTGCTAATGAAAAAACTAAAACTAAACATTCTGGTGCTGAGGGAGCTTGACCCCACCCATTCAGGCTGCTTCTATTATTCCAACTTTTTATATAAAATCGTAAGGCCTCACAAGCTCTTTTTGCCTCTGAACAGACCACTCAACATCTCTGTCCCAAACTTTCTTCATCTCTTATAGCCATAGTATTATCACACCATGTAGCTCTATAAGATTGTGTTGGTGACGATGATACAAAGTAGCTGACTGAAAATTATTATAGTCTAAGATATGTGATGATTGTTAGAAACATGATATTCATGCCAGCCTTTCTTTTACTACATTCCCTAGTGGACTGAAGTGTCTGACTTGATTTTGGAACTCAATATCACACCACCAGCCTTATGACTCAAAGGTGGGAATGCTGACTCCTGAGACACTGCTAACATGGTAGAAACAGTGGGTCAAATTTCCATCTCTCTGATAAAACCCGTTAAATGTTAATCTCCTGCAGGTGATTGCATCTTGACATGATTTGTGCAATTAGTTACAAGTAAACAAAACAAAAAGTGATTTGTCACATTCGTATTCATGAAAATCTTATATTAAAAGAAACAGGAAAGATATATTTCAAAATGAATGTTTAAGAACAGTAATCTCTCAAGGGGATTTGAATTGTGATAGGCAATCAAATCAGGACTTATTTCATCAGTTACTTCATTAAATTTGTGCAGATATACAGGCAACAAATTACTGAAATAAACTGGCTCTCAGTGTCCTTTTTGTCACAAAATATAGTGTCTCACCTGTACCAATTCACACACTGCAAAGTTGGTATATACCTCTATGTACTTCTAAAAGCCACTGGCACAGTCTTGTGAACCTTATGTAAACACAGAAACATTCCCAGGTATCTTGTCTAAATACAGACACTCCCAGGAACTCCCTGCCAAATCTGAGACTTTTCTGGAGAACCCTTGCCATGACCAATCTTTTGCATGTTCTCTGTGGAAATAATTAGACTCCGGCGATGTCAGGTAAATACTGGCACCGTCCGTTTAAACATTGACAAATTCCCAGAATCCCTGTGCAAATACCAATACACTCTTCAGGGCTCTCTTTAATAGTTAATCAGTGAGAGTTCACACCTCTGAAAATACTGCCAAGGTTGCATAGAATTCCTGTTTAAAACTGATTTGGAGATGCCAATGTGGGAGTGGGGTGTACAAAAATAAAAATCACACAACACCCAAGAGTTTATTTGGAGGCACTAGCTTTCAGACTGCTGCTCCTTCATCAGGCAACCACCTGTTAAAACTGACACAGGCAAGAACACAGAGAACTAGACCAGGAGTAGATCATATAGTCTATTGGGTTGGCTTTGCCATTCAATGTAATCATAGCTCATCTTTGGTTTCAAATCTTCAATGCTCTGACCAATAAAGGCATGAGCACCCAATTTGTTATGACTAGTCCTACATTCCATTCTCCCCAAGGTTAGGTTTCCTGCCTGCTGTCCACACCCTTAAATTCTCCAAGAAATCAACAAACTATCACAGCCTCATAAGGAAACAATGAATTATCCACCATCCTCTGGGATTGAGAATTCCTAATGGTCTATATGAAGCAACTTTGCTTTAATTCAGTCCTAAATGATCAGAGCCTTATTCTCAGACAGTGGTACCATATTTTAGATTTACTGACCAGTGGAAATAATCTCTCAACAGCCCTCTTCAGAATCACAGAGCAAACACAGTGCAGAAGGAGGCTATTTGGTTCCTCGTGCCTGTTCCAGTTCTGTTCGCCAGTACACATTTCTCGCCTTTTCCACATTTCAATCTGATCATCATCGAATATCCTGTTAAATGCCTCCATTGAACTTGTTTTCATCACATTTGCAGGCAGTACAGTTCATACCCTACCTAATTGCTGGAAAATCTCCTTTTATTGCTGAACTTCCTTTGTTCTGGGAGAATGGCAGCCCGAAGGGATGGGATATTATTTAAATTAACATTGGAGTGAGCAGACAAAGGGGTGGGTCAATAAAGAAGTAGAGACAGCTCATTTCTCCACACCCAGGAACTTGGCCATTTGGCAGATCTCGTGAACCCTAACAACTTGGGGAGAATGGAATGTAGGACTGGTCATAACAAATTGGGTGCTCATGCCTTTATTGGTCAGAGCATTGAGTAGAGGAGTTGGAAAGCCATGTTGCGGCTGTAAAAGACTATGTTTAGGCCACTGTTGAAATATTGTGTGCAATTCTGTTCTCCCGCCTACAGGAAGGATGTTGTGAAACTTGAAAAGCTTCAGAAAAGATTTACAAGGCTGTTGCCAGGGTTGGAGGGTTGGACCTACAGGGAGAGGCTGAATAGGCTGGGGCTGTTTTCCCTGGAGCGTCGGAGGCTGAGGGGTGACCTTACAGAGATTCATAAAATCATGAGGGGATATGGATGGGGTAAATAGACAAGGTCTTTTCCCTGGGATGGGGCAGTTGAAAACTAGAGGATGTAGGTTTAAGGTGAGAGGGAAAAGATATAAAAGGGACATAAGGAGCAACTATTTCATGCAGAGGGTGGTATGAGTATAGAATGAGCTGCCAGAGGAAGTGGTGAAGGCTGGTACAATTGCAACATTTAAAAGGCACCTGGATGAGTATATGAAAAGGAAGAGTTTGGAGAGATTTGGGCCAAGTGCTGGCAAATGGGACGAGATTAATTTCGGATACTGGTCGACATGGACAAGTTGAACTGAAGGGTCTTTTCCGTGCTGTATGTCTCTATGACTCTATGTCTGCAATTTGAACCCACAGATGTAAAAAAGAATTAGAATGGGTAAACTGGCTCTTTGAAAGTAAATTTTGAGAAATTGTGAAAAGTTGTCCTGTTACAGTCAAGGAAAACGAAAGTCGGGATATTGTGATGAAACCTTATAAGGCCTTTTATGCAGTTGTGCTCACCACATTACAGGAAGGACATAATTGCTCTGGAGAGTTTGCAGAGAAATTTACTCGAATATTGTCAGGGCTGGAGAATTGTAGCTGTAAGGAGAGATTGGAGAGGTGGGATTATTTTCCTTGGAACAGAGAAGGCTGAGGGGGAGACATGATTGAGGTACACAAAATTGTGAGGACTAGGACTAAAGGAGGAACCTGCTTCCCTTGTCAGAGACTTGGAAAGCCAGGGTTCAGAGGAGATTCACCAGGTCTATGTCTGGCTCAAAAAGTCTCAGTTATGAGAAAAGACTAGATAGGCTGGGTTTATTTTCCTTCTAATGGAGGAAGCTGAGAGGGGGAATCTCATTGAGGTAAACAAAATTAAGGAACAGGCCCTCAAGGGTTATAACCTGAGCCACATGCAAATTAGCTTAGGGATACGAAAATTAGGGAAGTAAACACGTGGCTAAGGGAGTGGTGTGGAAAAGAGGAGTTCCATTTCATGGCATATGGCATCAGCTTTGGAACCCGGGAGACCTGTACCAATGGGATAGTCTCCACCTGAACTGATCTGGAGTGAAAAGGATAAATAGGGTGGTCACTAGGACTTTAAACACTTGTGAATCGGGGAGGAAGGGAAGGGGAAAATGACAGGAAGTATGATGGTAAATAGAAAGGGAAGCAGCAGGTTAGCGTGTGTGCAGAAGGGTTTAAGTACAAGGCAGACTATGAAAGAAATAAAAAGGAAGGATAACTCAGGAGACGTTATGAGAGATATTGGTAATCATGAGGGGATGAAAACTAGCATAAAGCCATTGTACCTGAATGTTCATAGTATTCGTAACAAGATCAAGGAGTTAACGGCACAAATCGTCACAAATGAATATGATTTGGTAGGCATGATGGAGACGTCGTAACAGGATGATCACAACTGCGAGCTAAATATCCAGGGGTACCAGACTATTTGGAAGGACAGACAAGAAGGTAAGGGAGGTGGTGCAGCTCTGGTATTCAAGGACGATATCAGGTCGGTGCAGAGAGACAATACAACTTCTATGGAGAATAAAGTTGAATCCATTTGGGTGGAAAATAGAAATTCTGAGAAAAAAAGTCACTGATAGGTCTTGTTTATAGGCCACCAAATAATAACGTCACATTGGGGTGGGCAATAAACAAAGAAATAAGTAATCCCTGTAAAAATGGTAAGGCTATTATCATGGGAGATTTTAATCTACATGTAGATTGGTCGAACCAGTTCATTCAGGGTAGCATTGAGAAGGAGTTTGTTGAGTGTAACTGTAATAGATTTCTTGAACAGTATGTAATGGAACTGGCGAGGTGGCAAACCATCCTAGATTTGGTCTTGTGTAATGAGACAGGAATAATTAATTATCTCATAGCTCGGGATCCTCTTGAAAGGAACAATTACAGTCTGGTTGAATTTCGAATACAGATGGAAAGTGTGAAAATAAAATCCAATACCAGTGACTTGTGCTGAAACAAGGGAGACTACAATGGGATGAGGGAGGAGTTGGCTAAAGTAGACTGGAAGTAAAGACTTTGTGGTGGCACAATTGACAAGCAATGGAGGACTTTCAAAGCAATTTTTCATAGTGCTCAGCAAAAGTATATTCCAGTGAAAAGGAAGGACTGTAAGAAAGGGGGTAATCAGCCTTGGGTGTCTAAGGAAGTAAGGGACGCTATCAAATTGAAAGAAGAGGCATATAAAGGTTCAAGATCAATGAAAAACTAAAAGATTGGAAAAGCTTTAAGAGATCAACAGAAAGCCACAAAAAGATTGATAAAGAAAAGTAAGATGGAATGTGAGAAAATAAAACTAGCACAGAATATACAGACAGATAGCAAAGGTTTCTATAAATATATAAAACAAAAAAAAATGGCTAAAGTAAACATCAGTCCTTCAGAGGATGAGAAGGGGCATTTAGTTATGGAATATGATGAAATGGCCGAGGTATTGAATAGGTATTTTGTGTCGGTCTTCACAGTGTAGATAATAACATGCCAGTAATCGAAGAAGAGACAAAGGTAGGTGAGGACCTGGAAATAGTCATTATTATGGAAGATGTAGTGTTGGCCAGCTAATGGAGCTAAGGGTAGACAAGTCTCCTGGCCCTGATGGAATGGATTCCAGGGTACTAAAGGATATGGCAGGAGAAATAACGAGTACACTTGTGGTAATTTTCCAAAATTCACTGGACTCTGGGGCAATTTCAACAGATTGGAAAACAGCAAATGTAATGCCACTATTTAAAAAAAGACAGTAGAATAAAGATGGGGAATTATAGACCAGTGAACTCAACTTCTGCAGTGGGGAAGATGTTCAAGTCTATTAACAAGGAAGAAATAGCAAGACATCTCGATAGAAGTTGTCCAGTTGGACAGATGCAGCATGGGCTCATGAAGTTGAGGAGTGTGGTGCTGGAAAAGTACAGCCGGTCAGGCAGCATTCGAGGAGCATGAGAGTCAACATTTCCAGCATAAGCTCTTCACATTCTTGATAAAGAGCTTATGCTTGAAATGTCAATTCTCCTGCTCCTCAGATGCTGCCTGACCGACTGTGCTTTTCCAGCACTGCACTTTTTGACTCTGATCTCCAGCATCTTCGGTCCTCACTTTCTCTTATGGTTTCATGAAGGGCAGGTCATGCTTAACTCAACTTTTGAAATTCTATGAAGACATTATGAGCAAGGTGGACAACAAGAACTCCATGGATGTGGTGTACCTAGATTTCCAAAAGGCCTTTGACAAAGTGCCACACAAGAGGCTGCTGCACAAGATAAAGATGCATGGCATTATGGGTAAAGTATTAGCATGGATAGCGGATTGGTTAACTAACAGGAAGCAAAGAGTGGGGATAAATGAATGTTTTTCTGGTTGGCAATCAGTGACTAGTGGTGTGCCTCAGGGATCAGTGTTGGAATCGCAATTATTTGCAATTTACATGGATGATTTGGAGTTGGGGGTGACGTGTAGTGTGTTAAAGTTTGCAGATGATACTAGGATGAGTGCCAGAGCAAAGTGTGCAGAGGACTGTGAAACTTTGCAGAAGAACGTAGATACTTTAAGTGAGTGGGCAAAGGTCTTGTAGCTGGGATGCAATGTTAATAAATGTAAAGTCATCCATTTTGGCATGAGTAACAATAAAAATGGACTCATATTTGAATGGTAAAATGTTGCAACATGCTGCTATGCAAAGGGAGCTGGGTGTCTTTGTGCATGAATCACAGAGGATTGTTCTGCAGGTACAACAAGTATTTAGGAAGGCAAATGGAATTTTGTCTTTCATTTCAAAAGAGTTTGAGTTTAAAAGCAGGGAGGTTATGTTGCAGCTGTACAGGGTGCCGGTGAGGCTACATCTGGAGTACTGTGTACAGTTACTTGAGAAAGGATGTACTGGCACTGGGGAGGGTACAGAGGAGGTTTACTAGGTTGTTTCTGGAGTTGATGTGGTTGGCTCATAAGAGACTGAGTAAACCAGGATTATATTCATTGGAATTTAGAAGAATGACAGGAGATCTTATAGAAACATATAGAATCATGAAGGGAATAGATTGGATTGAAGTTGAGAATGTTTCCTTGTGAGACAAGGACAAGAGCGCATAGTCTCAAAATTAGGGGGAGCAGATTTAGGACTGAATTGAGAAGGAACTAGTTCACCCAGAGGGCAGGAATTTCCTGCCCAGTGAAGTGGCTAACGTTTTTTCAATAAATGTTTTTAAAGCTAAGATATATATTTTTTTGACCAATGAAGGAATTAAGGGATATGGAGAGAGGGTGGGTAAGTGAAGCTGAATCCATGAAAAGATCAGCCATGATCTTATTGAATAATGGAGTAGGCTCGAAGGCCAGGTCACCTACTCCCGCTCCTAGTTCTGATGTTCTTATGTAAAAGGTGAAAAACTGCAGAAAGCTGGAACACAAAGGGACTTGGGGTCCTACACATGAAGCACAGAAAGCTAGCACAAAGGGGCAGCAGGTAATCAGGACAGCGAATGGGATGTTGGCCCTAATTCCAAAGGGTTTGGATCATAAGAGTAGGGAAGTCTTACTGCAACTGTACAAGGTGCTGGGGAGACCACATAAGAGCTTAAAAACTAGGAGCAGGAGTAGGCCATCTGGCCCCTTAAGCCTGCTCCACCATTCAATAGGAGCTTGGCTGATCTTTTCATGTAATCAGCTCCACTTTCTCGCCCGCTCCTTATAACCCTTAATTCCTTTACTGTTCAAAAATCTATCTTAAAAAAACACTTAATGAAGTAGCTTCAACTGTTTCACTGGGCAGTGAATTCTCCAGATTCACAACCCTTTTCGGTGAACATAAACCAGTAAGGTTTGGGGGGGTGGGAGATAGTGAGGAAAGAGATCAACCTGAGACTGGTACCTTTGAGAACAGAAGTGAGTCAAACAGTCAGGGCAGGTAGGGACAAGGTAGGACTAATAAATTAAACTGCATTTATTTCAATGCAAGGGGCCTAACAGGGAAGGCAGATGAACTCAAGGCATGGATAGGTACATGGGACTGGGATATCACAGCAATTACAGAAACATGGCTCAGGGATGGGCCGGACTGGCAGCTTAATGTTCCAGGATACAAATGCTACAGGAAGGATAGAAAGGGAGGCAAGAGAGGAGGGGGAGTGGCATTTTTGATAAGGGAGAGCATTACAGCTGTGCTGAGGGAGGATTTTCCCGGAAATACATCCAGGGAAGTTATTTGGGTGGAACTGAGAACTAAGAAAGGGATGATCACCTTATTGGGATTGTATTATAGACCCCCTAATAGTCAAAGGGAAATTAAGAAACAAACTTGTAAGGAGATCTCAGCTATCTGTAAGAAGAATAGGGTAGTTATGGTAGGGGATTTTAACTTTCCAAACAGGGATGTCATAGTGTTAAGGGTTTATATGGAGAGGAATTTGTTAAGTGTGTACAAGATAATTTTCTGACTCAGTATGTGGATGCACCTACTAGAGAAGGTGCAAAACTTGACCTACTCTTGGGAAATAAGGCAGGGCAGGTGACTGAGGTGTCAGTGGAGGAGAACTTTGAGGCCAGCGACAATAATTTTATTCATTTTAAAATGGTGATGGAAAAGGATAGACCAGATCTAAAAGTTGAACCTCTAAATTGGAGGAACGCCAATTTTGACGGTAGTAGGCAAGAACTTTCAACAGCTGATTGGGGGCAGATGTTCGCAGGTAAAGGGACAGCTGAAAAATGGGAAGCTTTCAGAAATGAGATGATGAGAATCCAGAGAAAGTATATTCCTGTCAGGGTGAAAGGAAAGACCGGGAGGTTTAGGAATTCTGGATGACTAAAGAAATTGAGGGTTTGGTTAAGAAAAAGAAGGAAGCATATGTAAGGTATAGACAGGACAGATCGAGTGAATCCTTGGAAGAGTATAAAGAAAGTAGGAGTATACTTAAGAGGGAAATTGGGAGGGCAAAAAGGGGACATGAGATAGCTTTGGCAAATAAAATTAAGGAGAATCCAAAGGGTTTTTACAAATATACTAAGGACAAAAAGGTAACGAGGGAGAGAATAGGGCCCCTCAAAGATCAGCAAGGCGGCCTTTGCATGGAGCCGCAGAAAATGGGGGAGATATTAAATGAGTATTTTGCATCAGTATTTACTGTGGAAAAGGATATAGAAGATATAGACTGTAGGGAAATAGATGGTGACATCTTGCAAAATGTCCATATTACAGAGGAGGAAGTGCTGGCTGTCTTGAAATGGGTAAAGGTGGATAAATCCCCAGGACCTGATCAGGTGCACCCAAGAACTCTGTGGGAAGCTAGAGAAG
>NC_057724.1:75608059-75612306 GCF_004010195.1 Chiloscyllium plagiosum | reverse complement strand
ATAAATGATTTGGATGTGAGCATAAGAGGTACAGTTAGTAAGTTTGCAGATGACACCAAAATTGGAGGTGTAGTGGACAGCGAAGAGGGTTACCTCAGATTACAACAGAATCTGGACCAGATGGGCCAATGGGCTGAGAAGTAGCAGATGGAGTTTAATTCAGATAAATGCGAGGTGCTGCATTTTGGGAAAGCAAATTTTAGCAGGACTTATACATTTAATGGTAAGGTCCCAGGGAGTGTTGCTGAACAAAGAGACCTTGGAGTGCAGGTTCGTAGCTCCTTGAAAGTGGAGTTGCAGGTAGATTGGATAGTGAAGAAGGCATTGGTACGCTTTCTTTTATTGGTCAGAGTTTTGAGTACAGGAATTGGGAGGTCATGTTGTGGCTGTACAGGACATTGGTGAGGCCACTGTTGGAAAATTGCATGCAATTCTGGTCTCCTTCCTATCAGAAAAATGTTGTGAAACTTGAAAGGGTTCCGAAAAGATTGACAAGGATGTTGCCAGGTTTGGAGTATTTGAGCTACAGGGAGAGGCTGAACAAGGCTGGGGCTGTTTTCCCTGAAGCGTCAGAGGCTGAGGGGGTGACCTTATAGAGGTTGACAAAATTATGAGGGGAATGGATAGGATAAATCGATAAAGTCTTTTCCCTGGGGCCGGGGAGTCCAGAACTAGAGAGCATAGGTTTAGGGTGAGAGGGGAAAGATATAAAAGAGACCTAAGGGGTCAACTTTTTCACACAGAGCTGGTACATGTATGGAATGAGCTGCCAGATGATGTCGTGGAGGCTGGTAGAATTGCAACATTTAAGAGGCATCTGGATGGGTATATGAATAGGAAGGGTTTGGAGGGATATGGGCCGGGTGCTGGCAGGTGGGACTAGATTGGGTTGGGATATCTGGTCGGCATGTTCAGGTTGGATCGAAGGGTCTGTTTCCATGCTGTACATCTCTATGACTCTATGACACTAAGAAGTTCCTCCTGAACTCAGTCCTCAATCTACTTCCCATTATTTTGAGGTTATGCACCCTAGTTCTCGTTTCATCCACCAATGGAAACAACCTCCCTGCTTCTACCTTACCTATTCCTTTCATAATTTCTATGTTTTTATAAAATCCCCCTCATTCTTTAAAATTCCAATGAATATAATTCCATGCTTCTGAATCTCACCTCATAAGCCATCCCTCTCAACTCTGAAGTCAACCTAGTGAACCTCCTCTGCATCCAATGCTGGTACATCGGTTCTCAAGTAAAGAGACCAAAACTGTACACAGTACACCAGGCATGGCCTCACCAACACCTTATACAGCTGCAGCATAACGTTGCTCTAGCAATGAAGGGCAAACTCCCATTTACCTTCTTAATGTCTTGCTGCAACTGCAAACCAATCTTTTGTGATTCATGCACCAGGACACTCAGGTTCCTCTGCACAACAGCATGTTGCAATTTTTCACCATTTAAAAACAGCCCATTTTACTGTTCTTCCTACCAAAGCGAATGACCTCACATTTACCAATATTGTAGTCCATCTGCCAAATCCTTGCCAACTCACTTAACCTATCTCCATCCCTCTGTAGCCTTTCAGTGTACTCTGCACACTTCGCTCTATCACCCATCTGTGAACTTCAATACTTTACTCTTGATCCCCAACTCTAAATCATCTATGTAAATTGAAAACAATTGCGGGCCCAACACAGATCCCTAAGGTATACCACTAGCCCCTGTTTGCAACCAAAAAAACACCCATTCATTCCCAAGCTTTGCTTTCTGTTGGCTAATCAATCTTCTGTCGATGCTAATACATTACCTGTAATGTTATGCATGTTTATCTTATGCAGCAGCATTTTCTGGCACTTTGTGGAATGTTTTTTTCTAAATCCAGATACACCTCATCCACCAGTTCCCCATTGTCTACCAAGCCTGTAATGTCTTCAAAGAATTTCAATAAATTAGTTCTACATCTGGTGTACTGTGAATGGTTTTGATCCCCTTATTTCATTGGAAGCCATTCAGACAATTTGTTCAGCAAGAAAGTCAATATCTTTGATTTATTCAAACCTAGTTTAATTTGTCATTGGTATTAAACAGAAAATTCCAGTTTAAATTATATAATTTCAAGTCTTTTTGGAATGAGTTTCAATAGTTGCAATGAAAGAGCACTAAATTAAGAATCAGCTGAAACTAAATCCTTCCTCAGTGGAGAGCTAATGTCTTTTTATTGGGAGTATACACATCTATCACCAACTTTGTGTGACTTAGGATTTGAGTCTGACTTAACAGTACAGTGATGAGGAGGTGCCAGTGTTGGACTGGGGTGGACAAAGTTAAAATTTACGTAACACCAGGTTTATTTGGAAGGACTAGCTTTCGGAGTGCTGCTCCTTCATCAGGTTCCTGATTTATAACTTTACAGTACAATGTCAGAGTTGAGCATATTAATGAGTTAAGCAAAGGAAGAGATGAGATGTTCAGTTTTGCTTAATCTAAACAAAACAGCTGATGATGAGTATAATTAGTTACTATTTCAGTGACTAAAGAAAACATAAGGATTTCAGTTTGTGCTTAGGTCTCTCATTCTTCTCTCTTCATTAAAAATACCTTCTTATGTTTAAAATTAATTCTGTTATAAAAAGATACAATAAAGTGTAAAGTGCAGCAGATTCTTCAAGTGTTGCACACTAGACCAATTAATTGATAAATTATATAAAATATGATAGAGTTAGTACATTGGGTGGTGTGTAGTTGCTGGAAATTGGATACAGGGGCTGCTGGACACAGTCATCCGGAGTGAAAACACCTTTAGCAAATGCTTGCAGCTCAAGCAACTTTGGATCCAAGTTGGAAAGCGAGAGACTGAGCAGCAGACACTGCACCACACCAGAAAGTGAAAAGTTACCTGCCTTGATACTTTGCATCAAAAGGCAGTCTCTGCCCTCAGATTAGGTCATTCCAATTCTGTCTGCGATCAGGGACAGGCACAAGGGACTGCAGCAGAAATAGGTCTTGCGACCAAAGGGACAACTTTTGAGTTCGCTTTGTTAGTCCAGTACGGAAAATGTACAATGCCCTTGTGGTATTTCCTGTTAATTCCGAGACCCAGGTCATGTTCTGGGGACCCAGGTTTGAATCCTGCCAAAGTAGATGTGAGATTTGTATTTGAAAAAAACAATCTCAAATTAAGAATCTACTGATGACCATGAGGCCATTGCTGATTGTTGGAAAAAAAACATTTGGCTCACTAATGTCCTTGAGGAAAGGAAATTACCATGTTACCTGGTCTGGCCCAAAATGTGACTCCAGACCCACTGCAATGTGGGACTCTCAGCTGGCCTCTGGGCATTTTTTAAAAATTGAATTCAAACTCAAGAGGTGGGCAATTAAAAACAAACAAAAAAACTGCAGATGCTGAAATCATGGCAATGAGTGCTCACCTGGCTAATAGATCAAAGAGAACATAGAAAAGTACAGCACAGAACAGGTCCCTTAAGCCACGATGTTGTGCCGAGACTTAATCCTAATGTAAAATATTGTAACTTAACCTACGTACCCCTCAACTCACTGCTATCCATGTGCATGTCCAGCAGTCACTTAAATGTCCCCAATGACTCTGCTTCCACCACCACCGCTGGTAACGCATTCCATGCATTCACAACTCTCTGCGTAAAGAACCTATCTCTGACGTCTCCTTTATACCTTCCTCCTATTATCTTCAAACTATGACTTCTCATACCAGTCAATCCTGCCCTGGGGAAAAGTCTCTGGCTCGTGACTGTATCTATTCCTCTCATTATTTTGTACACCTCAATGACCTCTCATCTTACAAACAAATTTTTTTTAAAAAATCCTACATAATCAAGGAGCTAAAGGTTGGGGGAGGGGAGGGGTCAAGGGGAAGAAACAAGAACTATCACTGTTCAAGAAACTAATGAGTCTAAAAGCTGATAAATTCCCGAGACCTAATCGTGGAGCTTCAGAAAATGGGGATGATACTAAATGAGTATTTTGCATCAGTATTTACTGTGGAAAAGGATATAGAAGATATAGACTGTAGGGAAATAGATGGTGACACCTTGCAAAATGTCCAAATTACAGAGGAGGAAGTCTTGAAATGGGTAAAGGTGGATAAATCCCCAAGACCTGATCAGGTGTACACGAGAACTCTGTGGGAAGCTGGAGAAGTGATTGCTGGGCCTCTTGCTGAGATATTTGTATCATCAATAGTCACAGGTGAGGTGCCAGAAGACTGG
>NC_057724.1:75571731-75606666 GCF_004010195.1 Chiloscyllium plagiosum | reverse complement strand
TGTATGGAATGAGCTGCCAGAGGAAGTGTTGGAGGCTGGTACAATTGCAACATTTAAGAGGCATTTGGATGGGTATATGAATTGGAAGAGTTTCCAGGGATATGGGCCGGGTGCTGGCAGGTGGGACTACATTGGGTTGGGATGTCTGGTCGGCATGGACGGGTTGGACCAAAGGGTCTGTTTCCATGCTGTACATCTCTATGATTCTATGGCTTTCACTCAAGGCTTTTAAAGGAAGTAGTTGCAGATATAGTAGCTGCAATGGTCATAATTTTCAAAATAACCTTAGATTCTGAAAATGTCCTAGAGGATTAGCTAATCCCAACGCAATGATCATTTGTTTTTAGAAGTGGAGGGGACAATACAGGTAACTGTAAGCCAGTGAGGTTAATATTCTTTATTTGAAAAATATCCTTTATTTGGAAGCCATTGAGGGTGTTGGCTCCACAAGAAATGTCCTAGAGGATTAGCTAATCCCAACGCAATGATCATTTGTTTTTAGAAGTGGAGGGGACAATACAGGTAACTGTAAGCCAGTGAGGTTAATATTCTTTATTTGAAAAATATCCTTTATTTGGAAGCCATTGAGGGTGTTGGCTCCACAAGGGAGTGCAGACAGAGTTCTGGCACCTCAAAGGTCTGACTATACAGGAGGGGAGGAAGAAGAAAGCAGATGCGTTAACAACAGCAGATTCAGCAATTAGGGGAACAGGCAGGCATTTTTGAAGGTGTAGAAGGATCTCCAGGATAGTGTGTGACCTCCCTGAGGCCAGAGTCATGGCTCTCTCTGAGAGATTACAGGGTATCCTGAGGAGGGAGAGTAACAAGACAGAGGTCATGGTACACATTGGCACCAACGATATTGATAAAATGGGAGATGAGGCCTTGGGTGCTGTCACAGGGTAAAGGGAGTGTCAAGTGACAGAGAGAAGAGTATGGCACTCAACTTGACTGAGCAGAGATGGTCATTGAGCCTCTTTCTGCATTGCTAGCCATTCCTCCCCATCCTGGGGATGGCACTAATTCAGGAGAGGACCTCAGTCCAGGCTCACAAGGTCTGGAGGCATGATCTCCTCTTTCAGTCCTCCTGCACCAGCTCATGCACTAGGGCCTCCAACTCCCTGTCAGAGAACCACAGTGCCATCTCTCCACTTCTCTGCCATGCCCAGATTCTGTCCATCAACCAGCAGGACAACTTCAGAACACTAGTATTCACCTGAGGGCACAGTGTACTTTTATAGAGGGCACATGCTCAATGGATGCCGGCCTTTGGGCTGATATCTGCTGAGCAGCAGGTTGTTTTGGGAACAGCAGGTGGTAAAATGAGGGAGAAATCTCACCGCGGAGACTGGATAGTGAATAAATGTGGCGAGTTTGAGAGAGGGTGAGAAAACTCAACTGGCCTCACAGTGGGAAATCCTCCAAAATAGCTCGTGCTGTTTGGATTTAGCCAAAAGAAAACCTAAGATTTAGCCCAGAAGTTTAAAATAAGTGAACACTTACTTGAAACAGAGAAGGTCTTCTCCCAGACAGAAGTGAATGTGTGGGATTCTCCACCCCATTGGGTTGTGGCTATATCATTGAAAGTACTTAAAGAGGAGCTGGATAGATTTCTGAGATATCAGGGAATTGATGGCTGCGTTGAGCTGGTAAGAGAAAGGTGTTAAGGCTTGGGGAGATCAGTCATGATATTATTAAATAGTGCAGTAGGTTTGAGGCTGATTGGTCTAATCCTGGTTATATTTCCATGGTTCTTACTGCTTTATGTTTGTATTGGTTTTGGTCTATTGTACGTCTCTACAGTTGAGTTCTGATATTTGTCTACTTTATTTATTTATTCGCTCCTGTGGGCTTTGTTGGCTGAGACAGTATTAATTGCCCATCGCTAATTGCCCTTGAGAAGATGTGGAGTTGGAAAAACACAGCAGGTCAGTCCGCATCCGGGAGTCGAAATGTTGCCTTTACTGCTCCTCGGATGCTGTCTGACCTGCTGTGCTTTTCCAGCTTCACATCTACTGACTCTGGCTTCCAGCATCTGCAGTCCTTTACTGTTTCCCTGCTCTTGAGAAGATGTTTGGTGGCCACCTTGTTGAATTGCAAAAATCTAAGTAGATAGGGAAATAGGTGCACCCCTGGTATGGCAATACTGCGACATCAATTTTCTGCTCAACCAGCTTAAACACAATATTATAACATTGTGAATTGTTCGCATCCATCTTACTTCTTTTCGCTTTGTGCAGTTTGCCCTTTTCAACTAAAGTTTACTTCACAATTGTTTGAAGTCTAAATATGATTTCTGGTAAAAAAAACTTAAGAATTGTTCAAGAGTGTGAGAGTAAAACAATGATTCAGTGATCTATGAAGACCACAAGAGATTGTCTTAAGGGAAGTGTGGATAAAGAGAGATGGAGCATTATGCTGTAAATTTATGTTTGTTCAGTGGATCCATAGATAACTGTTACAGTTGGAGTCACAGTTGAAACTGATTTTGGTGGTTAAGAAAATCAGAGATGACATGTTGGACTAGGTCTGAATAATCCTAACATTGACTTGTGAACATAAATTCAACATGAGTTTTGTCCCGACATATATCCGTAAGATATACAGTCTAACTCTGTGCAAACAAACTGGTCCTCAAATTTAATCAGAAAGAAAACTAAATGGAGTGCCAGAGGGATTCTTAACAAGAAATGTTGTGGTTATAATTTCCTTGGATATCACACAGAATTTTGTTTATTCTTTTTGGGTTGGTTTCTACGCTAACAGGAACTCAACCTGATATAATGATGATTGGGTGTGCAGGTATCTAGAGTCAGACAGTCAGACAGCACAGAAACAGACCCTTCGGTCCAACTTGTCCATGCTGACCAGGTTTCCCAGATTGAACTAATGCCATTTGCTCTTTTTCCCTCGAAATGTTTCCTAGTCATATACTTATACAAATGTCTTTTAAATGTTGTCAATGTGACTGTATCCATCACTTCCTCTGGCAGTTCATTCATACACAACCCACTCTCTGTGTGAAAAAGGTATGCCCCATTTAAATCTTTCCCCTCTTACCTTAAACCTGTGCCATCTAGTTTCGAACTGCCTCACCCTCGGGGAAAATACCTTGACTATTCACCTTATCTATGTCCCTCATGATTTTGTAAACCTCTATAAGGTCACCCAAGAATGTTAGTGAAATAAGGGGGAGTCAGCATTGATGAGAGGAGATGGGAAGGAGCTCAAGATGAATGAGAGGGGCTTTGCAGAGGCTGGGTGAAGGATTACAAGGATGTGTGTTTGGTCAGAGGCCATGAGGGGTGGGACTGGTGTCGAAGGGCACACTGTCAGCTGAAGCTGTTACTTTCTCCCCTTCCAACACCATGAGGAACACAGTACAGGCTCATAGCTGACATCTTTACACCCCCTCTTACCTGCGAGGATTTATGTATCCCTTTCAGCACGGGTTACAAACAAAGAGAAAGCTACATCAGTGGAGGTGTGCAAATTGCACTGATAGCGGGGAATGAATAGTTTACTGCATGCATCCTCCAGTAAAGCTGGAAGTGGGCAGGTTGGAGGAAGGTCCGAAATTTTTAAATGCTTGCCTCCTCCTGACCCATACCTGAAAGTTTAATGTTTAAAATTATGCCCTGTCATCCTCTGATGCAGACTTTCAAATAATTCTGCATTTGCACCGGTTCAGCAAACACACTGTTACATTCTTTTCAGGAAGATGTTCATACTTTTTACTGACATCCTCACTGTGCCCTTTGGCAGTGAGATAATGGACACCAAGTGCACATTATAAACATAAAGTCACTGAAGTCCCACCAGACCTTAGGGGTGCCTCACTAATTAGAGTGAGAGAGAGAGAACTGATGGTGGTTTAACCTGAAGGCCACAACACCTCTAGTGTTGAAGAGGAGAGTCATGGTAACCTCAACCAGTGTAGGAATTGAACCCATGTTGTTGATACCACTTTGTAATGACTGAGCTAGCCTGAAGTATTCTGAGCTGTATATATCTTGCATTGCTTCCCAATTTCCTTTGCAACAGTGTCAGAATCACCATTGATAATACTAGCGTTTCATTCTAAATTTGTTGAAACAACTGAATTTAAACTCCCCAACTGCTGTGGTAGGATGTATACTCTGACCTGATCATCTGGACGACAGACCCAATAATGCAACCATACACATGTAAATGGGCAAGCCTTTCATAGAATCCCTACAGTGTGGAAGCATACCATTCAGCCCATCTAGTCCATTCCACCCCTCCAAAGAGTATCCCACCAAGAACCACCCCATCCCTGCATTTCCCACGGCTAATCTACCGAGCCTGCACATCCCTGGGCACTATGGGTAATTTGCTTGGCCAATCCAGCTAACCTGCACATCTTGGACTATGAGAAGAAACAGGAGCACCCAAAGGAATTGCATGCAGACGCGTGGAGAAAATGCTAACTCCACATAGGCAGTTGGCCGAGGCTGGAATCAAACCTGCGTTCCTGATGCTGTGAGGCAGCAGTTCTAACCAGTGAGCCACCGTGCCACTCTTTCTTAATAAAGGCTCAGCTTATCCAAAAATGGCTATTTTCACAAAGCTAGTCCCTTTTTCTTTGCTAAAAGCTGTTCTTTGCTAAAATCTAGTAGTCAACCTAGCTAACTTAATCCAGCTCAAGGAGACTCTGTCCTTGATATTTTTCAGAGGGGTAATAAACCAGGCCAGGGTCCGATCAGTCTGGTTTGGTACATTTCCTGCCCTTCAACTTCAACCTATAAGCCTGTGTTCCATTTACACTGATTTTTAAAGGGAGTTTGCTTATTGGGATTGTTGTGTATATTTGGAACAGCATAATGAAGTCTAGTTGGATAGGCTGAGTTCTGTAGGCATTCTTTATTCTCTCCTTTGTGTTTCATTGTGTAACTTTGTGGATACATTTTTGTCTGTTTTAAAATCTAGTAGTCAACCTAGCTAACTTAATCCAGGTAATTTTCACTGTACACTTACCGAAAGAAATTTGAATGTTATGATCTGAGCTGCCTGCTGAAGAACGTTTTTGAGTGGTCTGGCCTACCCCATAACACTGTAAGCACTTATTGCACTTCCCATATCATTTCTACATTACAGGCAGCTTTTCCCCAGTTTCAGTGCACACTGAAAATTTGAAGCACCTCACGATTTTGAGCAAAAGCGTTGATCAACACCCTTCACCTGATTGTATAAATCTTTCAGATGGTTCTAACCTCCTTAATGAAAAACGTGTGGAAATGGTGTCAAAGTTGAAATTAACTTTAAATCAAGCTGCGAGTGGTGAGAAGGAGATCACTGCCTGTTGGTTGTAATATGGATTTGAACACTATTAACCCAATTCTTACAAACGTAGATCTACAGAGTTTTAATGTGATACTAATCATAAATCTCTCAGTAAAGCCACATAAAAACCGTGATAAGAAATGAGGATGATGCAGTAGATGTTACATTTAGGACTGGGGCAGAATAAAGTGCTACATTGGTGATTCTTAAAATCCACACAACATTTTCAATGAGAAGCGCAAGACAAATAATATCAGGGATTACTATCACATGTGATTGTGGTTGTTGGAGGTCAGTGCATGACCGATGCTCAAGAACAGCAATGTGTGCTCTCTACAAAATGTACAGCAGAATTTCATCAAAGATCCTGAGTTATGCTTCTAAATATATTCAAAGCTAAGTTAGTTGTTAAAAGGCAAGGGAGTCATAGAGTTGTACAGCACAGGAATGGATTCTTCAGTCCAACTCGCCCTTGCCGATCAGAGGTCCGAATCTAGTCCTTTTTCAAGTGTCAAGAATCAAGAGAATCAAGATGAGCTTTATTTGTCATTTCTACCACATACAATTGATAGAGTTTTGTCAGCATTTTGCCCATATCCCTCTGAACCCTTCCTACTTATGCACCCATCCAAATGCCTTTTGAAGGTTGTAACAGTACCAGCCTCCATCACTTCCTCTGGCAGCTCATTCCATACACACACACACTGTGCATAGAAAACGTGCCCCTTAGATCCCTTTTAAATTTCTCTCCACTCACCCTAAACCTATGCCCTCTAATTCTAGACTCTGCTACCCTGGGGAAAAGACCTTGGACATTCACCTTATCCATGTTCCTCATGATTTTATAAACCGCTGTAAGGTCACCACTCAGCCTCCGACGCTCCAGGGAAAACAGCCCCAGACTATTCAGTCTCTCCCTTTAGCTCAAACCCTGTAGACCCAGCAACATCCTTGTAAATCTTTTCTGTACCCTTTTAAGTTTAACAACATCTTTCCTCTAGCAGGGAGACCAGAGTTTCATTCAGTATTCCAAAAGTGGTCTAACCAATTTCCTATTTAGCCACAACATGATCTCCTAACTCATAAACTCAGTTCACTGACCAATAAATGCAAGCATACCAAACACCTTCTTTTCTATCCTGTTTACTTGCGACTCCACTTTCAACAGATTATGAACCTGCACCCCAAGGTCTCTTTACTCAGCAACATTCCCCAGGACCTTACTAGTAAGAGTATAAATCCTGCCCTGATTTTCCTTTCCAAAATGCAGCACCTCACATTTATCTAAATTAAACTCTGTCTGCCACCCCTTAGCCAATCATCCATCTATTCAATGTCCCGTTGTACTTTGAAATAACTCTTTTGACTGTTCACCACATCTCCAATTTTGGTGTCATCTGCAAATTTACTAGCCATTCCTCCTGTGTTCACATCCAAATCATTTCTCTAAATGCGTAAAAGCAGTGGACCCAGTTCCAATCCTTGCGGCACACCACTGGTCACAGGCCTCCAATCCAAGTCAAGGATTATTGGGTTGAAAGTAAGTTAAAGACAGCAAATATTTTAGGAGAAAGTGAGGACTGCAGATGCTGGAGACCAGAGCTGAAAAATGTGTTGCTGGAAAAGTGCAGCAGGTCAGCCAATACCCAATTCACCTGCACCTCCACACACATCATTTACTGCATCCGCTGCACCCGATGTGGCCTCGTCTACATTGGGGAGACAGGCCGCCTACTTGCGGAGCGTTTCAGAGAACACCTCTGGGACACCCGTATCAACCAACCCAACCGCCCCGTGGCTGAACACTTTAACTCCCCCTCCCACTCCGCCAAGGACATGCAGGTCCTTGGCCTCCTCCATCGCCAGACCATGTCAACACGACACCTGGAGGAATCCTTCCACCTATCGCATTCCCAACGCCCCTCCCCCAAGTCCCTCCTCCCTACCTTTTATCTCAGCCCGCTTGGCACACCTTCCTCATTCCTGAAGAAGGGCTTATGCCCGAAACGTCGATTCTCCTGCTCCTTGGATGCTGCCTGACCTGCTGCACTTTTCTAGCAACACATTTTACAGCAAATATTTTGACAACCACAAAGTGTGCACTTAATAGTCAGTAAATGTGAACATGTAATAGTTTGATTAAATATTATTATTACAGGTACACATGTGAATTTTGATTGATAATATAGTTATGTGTACTAACTTGGAATGTAAGGTTGAATGGACCCTCTTGGATAAGAGATGAGTGTAGAAATGTGTAACGCTTTTTATTGCAAAACTGTAATCTACAAAAAAAGCATAAACCATTGATTTGAAACAAAACACAGACTGCCCATGTTGGGTACGCTTTCTGTGCGTGCATGAATAAATGCTTACACAGAGAAAGTTAAATCTCACTTGGTCTTCTAGAGATTAAAGGGTTACAAATTTTTCCCTTTCTGGGTGCAGGCAGGAAAGTGGACATTGAGATCAGCCAAGATCTTATTGGATAGTGGGGAAAGCTTGAAGGACCAAATGGCCTACTCCTGTACTTAAGCCCTGTGTTCTTGTGAAAGTTCTGATTGAACTTGCGTCCACAAAACCTCTCAGCCAGTGGGTGCTACGTTATAACAATGCAGTGCGCAAACAGAAAAGAATGCCTCATCTCTCCCCTGGTTCCATTACCAGTTCATGGAAATCTGTATTCCACTGTATCTCCTGCCACTGGAAACAGTTCCTCCTTATTCAGTCTGTTAAAAAGACTCCCAGCAATTTCAGGGAAAGATCTATTAAGACGACAGGCGTTTGTCATTGACCTCATCAATGTCAATGATATTTTGCAGACTAATAACATTGAGGGAAAGACGGGGTCTTGTGGCACCATCGTAGTAAACGTACCTTTGAGCCAGGAGGCCTGGGTTCAAGTCCCATCTGTTGCAAAGATGTGTAATGACATCACTGAGCAGGTTGTTTAGGAAAGAAGTACACAAAATAAATAAATACAGAGGTATACTTGAGAGAACTATCCTCTGCTTCGAGCTGCACTGTACCTGACCTGGGATTGCTAGATGCTGTTAATGGATGCATGAAATAGGAAGAAATTCATTCTTCAACAATAATATCTTTCACCTTGGTGAACACATTTACAGGAGAAGTTAGTAATATGTCCTTAGCAGCCATCAAGATTAATTTGCTGCAACACCTGGCCTTGATCATGTTGTAATGCCAAACAAAATGAAGAAAAATAACACTCACAATGAGGCAAGAGCTCAAAGTAACTCTTCACCTCATTTTCTGACTCACTAAAAAACAACTGAACTTCTTTGTAATGATCTCCTGGCAGCAAGGTTCAAATGGAAAGACTGCTGTGATGAATTAATCAAGGAAAAACCACTGAATTCACTTGGTGGACATTGCATCTTCAGTGGTCTTTTAGGGAGGAGGTGAACAAACTGTACATTAATACAATCGGCACCTCAGGGAAATGTTGGGGACATTATAATTTATAGATAATGAAACAAAAAAACTGTGAATGCTGTAAATCTGAAACAGAAACAGAAATTGCTAGAGAAACTCAGCAGGTCTGGTAGCATCTGTGGAGAGAAATCAAAGTTAATGGTTCAAGTCAGAGACACTTCTTCAGAACAGTTCAGAAGAAGGGTGACTGGACTTGAACCATTAACTTTGATTTGTCTTCACAGATGTTGCCAGACCCGCTGAATTTCTCCAGCAATTTCTGCTTTTGCTTACAATTTATTGAGTTATTTACTGCACCAAAGGAACCATTCAGTGCATTGCGTCTAATCTATATCTCCATACAGCAATCCAGACAGTCCCCATTCCCCGTTTCTATCCCCAAAGCACTGCACATTGATTTCCTTCAATTGTCCATCAATTTCTTTCTTAAATCTCCCGGCATCCTCCATCTTGTAGGAAGCAGGTTCAGGATTAATACCACTCGCTGATTAAAAAATGCATCCTGCGGTTTGTAAAAGGCAGAACTGTAGTTCACTGGTGTAGCTAAATCTTTGATAATGGCAAACTAATGTATGTTGTTTACATAGGTTTTTACAAACAAAGTAGCATACAAAAGCCCATAAAAAGATGGGGTACATGGAAGAGGAGGGTTTGTGTGAACTTGGATATGAACTGTCTGAAGACAGGAAAAGCATGTTTTGGTTAATGTTTTTTTTCCGTGTGTAAGTATTTACATATGTATTAGTTTGGATTTTGGAATGCAGGGTAATGTTATAATTCGTCAATATAGTCAACATATGATATTCTTGCTAGAAGCTTAAACCACATTCCTGCTGAAGAGCTTATGCTTAAAACATCGACTCTCCTGCTGCACAGATGCTGCTTGACCTGTTGTGCTTTTCCAGCATCACACTTTTTGACTCTGATCTCCAGCATTTGCAGTCCTTACTTTCTCCTTGATCTTTAAACCTGTAAACCTTTGAACCATTAGACAATGGTAACTACTCCCTCCTTTATCCAAATCTCTCATCATCCTATACAACTCTATCAAATTCTCCATCAATCTCCTTTTCTCCAAGGGAAACAAATCAGATTCTCCAACCTAACCTTGTAATTAAACTGTCTGACACCCCCACCCAACCTCAAGCTGCCCCAGAATTATTCTGCTGAATCTCGCAACACTTTTTCATGGAGTCTGTCATCCTTCCTAAATTACTACAGACAGAACTGGATGAAATACTCTAGTTAAGGCCTATGTAGAGTTCAGAGTAACCTTCCTGCTTTTATACTCAATATCACTATTTATGAAGCCCAAGATCCAATTGTTTTCCTCTTTCTCTCAATATTCCCTGCCACCTTCAGTGATCTATGCAAATAAATGCAGGTCCATTTCAGATTCTATGGAACTGACCCATAAAGTCTATATGTTCTCTCCTTGTTCATTCTATCAAACTGCATCATCTCACAACTCTCTGTGTTATATTTCATTTGTTCTTTGTCTGCCCCGACTGTTAGTCTATCTATTGTCATGTTGCAATTGAATGGTATGAAAAACAATTTAACCTCACTCATTGTCTTCTATTTTATATCTTCATGATGTGTAGGTGCTAGTGATGGACTACGGTGGACTTAATATCTTCATATCCAGGTTACTTATGAACAGAGGAACAAATGACCTCAGAGAAGAAGTAAACTATTCAGCCCCTCAGTGAGATCATGGCTGATGTGTGTGTGTTTCGAATTCCATATTCTCACCTATCCCCGATAATTATGGATTCCTCTGCCTCACAATCATTGAACCACTTCTATCTTAAAAATATTCAACGAACCCATCTCTCATGCCACCTGAGGCAGAGAACTCCAAAACCGTACAACTTTCAAAGGGAAAAGAATATCTCCACATCTTAGTTTTGAAAGAGCAACTATTAATTTTGAAACAGTGTTGCCTAATTCAGGACAGGCTCACACAGGAAACATCCTTTCCATGGCCACCTTGATTTCAAGATCTTTCAGGATCTTACAAACGCCAACTAAGTCACTCCTCAAACTTCCAAACATAATCTGACAATGTTTCCTGTGGTTTCAAATAAACCTGTTGGACATAACCTGGTGTCATGTGACTTCTAAGTGAAACATATCATTACTTAAAAAAAACAAAAAACTGCAGATGCTGGAAAGCTAAAACCAACACAGAGAATACTGTAGAAACTCAGCAGGTCTGATAGAATCTGTGGGGAGACAGTTAACGGTCTGAGTTTGACATGACTCTTCTTCAGATCAAAATATTAACTTTTGCCTGGATTTTCCATTAAACAGAGATTCTTTCCTGAAATGCATCCATTTCACCGAGTTGCTTGCCTCCTTCAGATCTACTTCTCCAACCAAATATTCAGTCACCTGCCCTAATATCTTCTCCAAATGCATGGTGCCATGTTTAGTATTGTAATGCTTCAGTGATTTTAATAAATTATAGGTAATACACAAATACCATACAAGTTTGCATTGTCGTTGTGTGATACAACTGATCATAAGACCATAGACCAAAAGACTTGCGAATAGAAGTGGACCATTCAGCCTATCAACTCCACCACTGTATACAGATCATGCTTGATCTGATAATCCTCAACTCCATTTTCCTGTCCTTTCCACATAACCTTTGAGTCCCTTCCTGATTGAAAATCTGTCTATCTCACTCTTCAATGGACTTCACAACTCAATCTCTATAGCCCTTTGGAGTAAGGAATTCCACAGAATTGCTAACATCTGAGGGAAGATACTCCTCCTAATTTCTGTCCAATGAGGGGAAATGTCCTTTTTGCACCTACCCTGTCAAGTCCACTAAGAGATTCATTTTTAAGTTTCAATAAGCTCATCTCTTAATCTTCTAAAATCCAATGGGGATCACCCAACCAACTCAATCTTTCCTCATAAGATGATCCAGAATCAACAGCGTAAATCTGCTGTGGACTGCCTCCAATGCAGTATATCTTACCGTAGATAATGGGCTGAAACTATTCATAGTATTCCAGAAGTATTCTGACTGGTGCTTTTTATTGTTTTAATATGGCTTCTCAATTTTGATGCTCTATTCCCATTGAAATAAAGGTGAACATTCCCACTGCCTTCCCTATGACCTGCTGAACCTGTGCTTTAGAGTTTTTGTGATTTATACACAAGGATCTTCAAATCCTTCTGGGTTGCAATCCTTCTCCATATCAATAATATTTATCTCCTTTATTTTTCCTATCAGGGTGCATAACCTTACATTTTCTATATTATATACCATTTGCCAAAGTTTTGCCACTCACATAACCTGTCTATATCACTCTGTAGACTCTATCCATCTTCCTCATTATTTATCTTCACAAGTTTTATCTCCCTTGCAAACTTGATGCTCATATGTTCACTTCCCCAATCTAAGTCATTAATATATGTTGTAAATATATATGGCCCTGGAATTGATCCCTTTCACATTCCACTAGTGGCAGGTCACCAACCTGAAATGTCACTTTTATATCAAATCTTAGTCTCCATTAGTGAGCCAATCCTCTGCCCATGCCAAAATAATCCCCCAACACTACGGGCTTTCATCTTATTAAATAGGTTTTTGTGTGGTACCTAATCAAACATTTTTTTGGGTATCCAGATAGACTACATCTCCTGGTTTCCCTTCATCAATTCTGCTGCTTTACTTTTCAGTTTATCAATGGTACTTCAGAGAAGAGTTCTACATTATGAATCAAAGATTGATGTGGTCCTGGAGTCAACATAAGCCAGAATAGGCGAATGTCCTTCCCTGAAGGATGTTACTGAGTGAATTGAGGTTTTTATGACCATTAGATATAGAAGCAGAAGTAGGCCATTCAGCCTATTGAGTCTACTCTGCTGTTCAAAGAGATTGTGGTTCCTCTGACTATCCTCAAATCCACTTTCCTGCCTTTTCCCTATAAGAGTATTAGAACAGATGTCAATTCAGTAATGTTGCAGTTACTCAGTCAAACCTTTGTGTTTTTCAGATTCAAATGCCCAAGCTGTCATCATGTCATTCAAACTAATTTCCTAATGTTGATAATCTGGTGTCACAAACAACAAATGGCAAATGGGATCAATGTGTCATATCCATTCAGTCCTCACATCCTGACATTGTAATGAATGTAATGTGACATATATTAGGGTAGAACAGAGTATCTGGCTTTAATAATCCACAGTTCCTGTTATCACTGCTTTTGAAAAGATTATTGAATGAAATTGATGAGAAGAGAAGTTAATTATTATTGTTGTTATCGTGGAAAAAAGCATGTTTTGTCCAAATTTTTTATCTTGTACTCATCAGGACAGTTTGCAAGAACATCATTGGAAGGGGACTAAGCATTGATACAAGAGTGCTGATCATTAGCAAGTGGACTGTGATTAGTAAAGGGTGATAAATTAGATTGATAGATTAGGTAGATGAATCAGATAGACAGATAGATGGACAGTGAGGGAGATAGAGAGATAAAGATAGATATGGCAATAGAGATAGACAGAGGGGTACAGAGATAAAGATTGATAAATCGTGTTAAATGGGAAATGAAAACTTTTGACAAACTACGTTTCATCTGTGGTACACAGTTTCTTGTACTTCCAAATGCCTATTTATTTAAAGAGAAGTTTTGACACTGTTGGAATTATTTCTCTGTAACCAATCTTGATTTGTTTTCAGTAAATCAGCTGGAAAATGGACAAGTCAGCAATCCCTTCCAGAATACATCATTAACAATCCACCCACTTCTTTGTACCTCATTTTTATTTCAAGGTATCGCTGGCCTCATTATCTCTGCATTGCCAGCAATTGCTGCAGTTTTTTTTAATCAATATACGCTCATAGCTTGATGCTGATGCTGGGAAAAATTGTGCAAAACACACCACTAACTACCATGAAATTATTTTGTTTTTGTGGCCGTGCCTTTCTCAATGCCCATTTCAGTGCAGTCACTATCATTACACGGGAAAGCTATGCAGCCATTTTTCACAGAGCAAGCTCTAGCACAGTGTATTAAGATAAAGAAAAGATCCAGTTGCAAATTATTTTTTGTCAAAAGAGGGACATTATATTGGTCAGTACATGAGGAGAACCCATTTGCTCTTCTTCCTGAGATGGTAAATATTTGACCCAAGAGTGGGTGCTCAGTCAATATGTTATCTAAATGACTTTCAACAATGTAGTGCTCCATTGATGTTAGCACTGGAACATGCTAACCTAAGTCTCTGGAAGTCAGAATTGAATAAAGAACCTACTGGCTTAAGGAAGGTTACTCTTCGCCTACCATGGATGACCATGGTCTGAGGAAGTCGTGACATATGGTAATGTAATTGGCGTAATGATTCTGAACAGCAGGCTAATTTTCGGGTAAGATGGGTTCAATTCTTACCATGTCAGGTGGTGAAATTTGAATTCAAATTGAAATGTTCATCAACCAGTATCCACATGATCACTGTCAGGAAATTGCTGCAGAAATTCAATAGGTCTGGCAGCATAGGAAACCCACGCAGACACGGGGAGAACGTGCAAACTCCACACAGTCAGTCGCCTGAGTCGGGTGGTGAAATTTGAATTCAAATTGAAATGTTCGTCAACCAGTATCCACATGATCACTGTCAGGAAATTGCTGCAGAAATTCAATAGGTCTGGCAGCATCTCATCATCATCACTCACGACCCTGACTTGGAAATATATCGTTATTCCTTCACTGTCAGTGGGTCAAAATCCTGGAATTCTCTCTCTAATGGCGATGTGGATCAACCCACAGCAAGTGGACTGTAGCGGTTCAAGAAGGCAGCTCACCCTCATCTTCTCAAGGGCAACTAGAGATGGGCTGTGAATGCTGATTCCCACATCCCACAAATGAATAAATACATAAAAAATATCTGAGGACAGAAAGCAGAATTAATGTTTTTTTCAAACCATTTTCAACCACTCATTGTCCCCATTATCAGCTTTTCTCCTTCCCTGGCTTACTATCATCCATTGATAGACCATGGATGCTACCACGGGGTAGACCATTTAGGACAGAGATGAGGAGAAACTTCTTCACCCAGAGAGTGGTGGCTGTGTGGAATGCTCTGCCCCAGAGGGCAGTGGAGGCCCAGTCTCTGGATTCATTTAAGAAAGAGTTGGATAGAGTTCTCAAGGACTGTGGAATCAAGGGTTATGAAGGTAAGGCAGGAACAGGATACTGATTAAGGATGATCAGCCATGATCATATTGAATGGTGGTGCAGGCTCGAAGGGCAGAATGGCCTACTCCTGCACCTATTTTCTATTGTTCGTCAGTCTAATATTCTTCTCTCTCTAGGCCCTGTTTCCACCTATCCTCTCGCTTGCTTATCTCCAACCCCCGTCATCAACATGTGTACCACCTTTTCTTAGCTACTATCATTCTGAATAGGGGTGTCACTGGACTCAAAACATTAACTCTGCTTTCTCTCTGCTAAACCTGCTGAATTTCTCCAGCAATTTCTGCTTTTGTTCCAGATCTTCAGCATCTGCAATATTTTCTTAGTTTATGTAGTCAATGCCATTTGCTGTATAACCCCACCTGGTTCAGTGATGTTCTTAAGGGAAAGGAATCTACTATCCTTAATGAATCTGGCCTGCATGTGATTCCAGATCCACAGCAATGTTGTTAACTCTTAGCCATCATCTAGACAATGGAGATGGGCAAAAACTGCCAGCCAAGCCAGCGATATCCATAACCCATGGATAATTTATTTAGAAATAATAACTATTGTGCTACAAGGGGGAGCTTTGCAAGGTAGAAATTCCACAATGAATCCTTGTCTCGTTCGACTGGAAAGTGAACTACAGTGTTGCACCCAATCGTTTGTCTCATTAGCTGAGGCTTCTTATGAGAAATGTAGCTTTGCAATGGAATACTCTATATCAACTATTTCACTTTTCAAAGAAGGGCAACAGGACTTGAAATGTTGACTGTTTTCAGACCACAGTTGCAGTCAGATCTGCTGAGCTTCTCCAGCAATTTTTGTTTTTATTTGTTTCAGACCTCCAGCATTTGCAGTTCTTTGTTTTATTAAACATTATCTTTTCCACATATTAAACAGACAATGCCTTAACTCCCTTCTTTTCACATAAAGTTACTACCTTTTCTCTAACTTTCTCCATTGTGGATGAGTTATATTTTGACCAATGATGATTAATTTCCATAAAATATTTCAATGATGAATGAGCATAAGGATTTCATAAATGAGATTGGCCAAACAATTGAGAACTGTTTCTATGATCAAATTATTGTAGATGAATATTATCAGAGTGATTGATGGGTGTGATAGCATAATAGTTATTTCACTGTATAAGTAATTAAGAAGTATCAACCTGTCATCATTTGTACTCCTGTGAGTGAGTGCAATCGTGGAAATAAAAAAGCTCAGATTCACTGATCAGTTTGAGATAGTTTTGAAAATGCAACAAATTTAATATTACTCCTTCAGGAAAAGAAATCTGCCATCCTTACTTGGAGTACAGTCCGGAAGAAGGTTACACCTGAAACATCGACCTCTCTGCATCCTGATGCTGCCTGGCTTGCTGTGCTCTTCCAGCCTCCTGCTTGTCATCCTTACTTACAGCAAAGAGCAATACAACACAGGAACAGGCCATTTGACCTTCCAAGCCCTCCAGCACATTTTGCCCTTCCATACTGAAACTGTCTTCACTTACAGGATCCATATCTCTGTATCTCTTCCTATTCATGTGTTTGTCCATCTTCTTGAATGCTGCTGTTGTGTCTGCGTCCACCACTTCCTCTGGCAACATGTTCAAGGAACTCACCACCCTTTTTCAGAAAAATCTGCCTTGTACATCTCTTTTAAACTTCCCCCTTTGCAACTTGAACCTATGTCCCCCAATGTTGACCCCCTCCCCTCATCCTTGGAAAAAAAAGCCTCATACTTTCCACTCTTTCCGTGCCATTCACAAACTTATAAACTTCTATCAAGTTGCCCGTCAATCTCCTGTGTTCCAGTGAAAACAAGTCCAGTCTATTCAACCTTTTTTCATAGCTAAAATCAGTCAGAACAGGCAACATCCTGGTAAACCTTTTCTGTACCCTCTACAAAGCATCTACATCTTTCTGGTAGTGTGGTGACCAGAACTGTACACAATATTTCAAGTGTGGCCTAACTAAAGTTCTTTAAAGCTTCAACATAACTTGCTTATCTTTATACTTAATGCCCCTTCCAATGAAGGCAAAGGTGTCATATGCCTTTTCTAGCCCCTTATCTACCTACACTGCCACCTTCAGTGACCTGCACATCCAGACCCCTCTGCATATCAATATTCCTAAAGGTTTTGCCATTCACTGAGCTTTGTTCTGCCATTCACTGTTCACTTGTTCTGACCTACATATGACTCCAACTCCATAGCAATGTAACTATTTCTGAACTAACTACCCTCTGAAATGGCCTCAAGCCATTCAGTTGTCATAGGATCCCTGCAGTGTGAAAACAAGCCATTCGGCCGAATAAGTCCACATGAATCCTCCGAAGAGTAACCCGCCCAGACATATTCCTCTACCCTATGACTCTACATTTACCTTTCATTAATGCACCTAACCTACACATCCCAAAATATTATGGGGCAATTTAGCATGGCCAATTCACCTAACCTGCACATCGTTGGGCTGTGGGAGGAAACCGGAGCACCCGGAGGAAACCCACACAGACACGGGGAGAATGTGCAAGCTCCACACAGACAGTCACCCAAGGCTGGAATCGAACCCGGGTCTCTGGTGCTGCGAGGCAGCTATGTCAACATCTCACCAGAGACTGCAGCAGCTTAAAGATGCGGCACAGTCTTTTTAAAAACTATTAGGCTGGGGAATGAATATCAGTGCTGCTCAGATTCTGTGAATAACTAATTTAAAATGTAATAGAAGCCAAAGAAATGTTAAAAGCAATAGGTTGTCTGAAGCAACACAGTCTCAAGTTATCGACATTCAAAACATTTTTACAAATCCCCAAAATACTGAAAGGGCTGTTACAAAATGTTACATAGAAAAATTAAATGTGACAGTTATAATTTTTAAAATTCTGGAGGTGAGTTTTGTGAAATCTAATTGAAACTGATTCAGCAATCTTTCCGACAGTGTGTTCCAGAACACTCAAGTTTACAGTTTGAAATCTTTTCTCTCTTCCCCTCCACTCAAGTGTTTTAACAAATTGCCTGATATAGAATTTACAACAAGAAATGGGGGATTCTGATGGTGTGGTGATAATGTCCCAACCTCTCAAAATGAGGGATCTTTCGTTGACAATCCCACCTATTCCAGTGAGTGTGTAATAACATCTCTGAGCAGGTTGATTAAAAGGTTCTCTCAGACTGGAGGGGGTTGTTATGGTACAGCAATAGAGTTCCTACCGCTGAGCCAGGAATCCTGGCTTCAAACCCTACATATTCCAGAGACACTGTATGAAAATGTCCCTGAACAGGTTGACTACAAAATGCCTTGGCAGGAGCAAACTGTACGATACAATTTACAGGCACCATTACCTCAAATCTAAATTAGAAAATTCAGAAGGGAATGTCAATCCTGATGGACAGAGGTTCTGCGTTTAGGTTAAAATGCCAACTGTAGAAATAACAACCACAGTGCACTGACTACTGATTTCAGTGGAAGTTGAGTTTGATTAACCTGACCTCAGCAAACTTGTTTGTCATTTCATTATGTTCGGGAAGCTAATTTACTCCACTTTTGGCACCCTCCTCACGGGTTTCCCTGAATTTGAAACTGAGGTGAGATCGAGATCATGGGGGAAGGTTACAGTTCAGTTGTCCCAAGGTGAATGAAAACTCACTGCTCTCAGCAGCTTTATCAGCTCGCTTTGACGAGAGTATTTGTTGATCAATTTCCAGGACCTAATCGAGAGTATCCTAGGATATATGGGAAACTTGGGAAGAAATTGTGAGAGAAGTTATTTGTATCATCCATAGCCACAGATGAGGTGCTGGAAGACTAGAGGGTGGCTAATTAGATAATCCCTACAGTGCAGAAGCAGGCTATTCAGCCCATTGAATCCACACCAACCCTCTGAAGATCATTCCACCCAGACTCACCCTATCCCTGAGACTCTTCATTTCCCATGGTGAATCCACCTAGCCTGCACATCCCTGAACACTACGGGCAATTTAGCACAGGCAATCCACGTAACCTACACATCTTTGGACTGTGGGAGGAAAATGGAGTATCCAGAGGAAACCCACACAGACACGGAGAGAATGTGGTTGGAATCAAATCTGGGTCCCTAGCATTATGAGGTAACAGTGTTAACAACTGAGCCACCATGCCAACTTGTTGTGCCTTTATTTTAGAAAGGCAGTAAGGAGAAGCCTAGGAACTATAGACTTGTGAGTCTGACTTCAGTGTTCGGTAAATTGTTGGAGGGGATTCTGAGAGATAGGATTTACATGCATTTGTAGAGGCAAAGGATTAATTAAGGATAGTCAGCATGGCTTTGTGAATGGGAAATCATGTCTCATAAACTTGATTGGATTTTTTGAGGTTGTGACCAAGATAGATGAGGGCAGACTGGTTGACATTGCCTATATGGACTCTCGTAAGATCTTTGACAAGGTTCCACATGGTAGACCGGTTCGTAAAGTTAGATCATGTGGGATTCAGAGCGAGCTTGCCAATTGGATACAAAGCTGGCTTGACCGTCAGAGACAGAGGGTGGTGGAGGGCTGTTTTTCCAGACTGGAGGCCTGTGACCCTCAGTGTTTCATAGGGATCAGTATTGGTTGCTTATCATTTCTATAATCAATTTGGATAGTCGTATGGTTAGTAAGTTTGTAAGATGACACCAAATTTGGAGGTATAATATTTGGAGTGGGCAGTGAAAAAGGTTATCCAGGAACACAAAAAGGATCTCCATCAATTATGGGCGGCACGGTGGCACAGTGGTTAGCACTGCTGCCTCACAGCGCCTGAGACCTGGGTTCAATTCCCGCCTCAGGCGACTGACTGTGTGGAGTTTGCACGTTCTCCCCGTGTCTGCGTGGGTTTCCTCCGGGTGCTCCGGTTTCCTCCCACAGTCCAAAGATGCACAGGTCAGGCGAATTGGCCATGCTAAATTGCCCGTAGTGTTAGGTAAGGGGTAAATGTAGGGGCATGGGTGGTTTGCGCTTCGGCGGATCGGTGTGGACTTGTTGGGCCGAAGGGCCTGTTTCCACACTGTAATGTAATCTCATCAATTGGGTCAATGGACCGAGGAGTGGCAGATGGTGGTTAATTTGAGTAAATGTGATGTGCTGCAGTTTGGAAAAGCAAACAAGGGCAGGAGTTACACAGTGAATTGTAATGACCTGGGATGTGTTGCAGAACAGCTTCAGGATTCAGGATTTTAGTTTCTTGAATGGTGCGTCACAGGCAGACAAGGTTGTTAAGAAGGCATTTGGCACGCTTGCCTTCATTGGTCAGAGCATTAAGTATAGGAGTTGGGACATCATGAAGCAGTTGTACAAGTCGCTGGTGTAGAGTTCTGGTCACCTTGCTATTGGAAGAATATTATTAAATTGAAGATAGTGGAGAAAAGATTTACAAGGGTGTTACCAGGACTGGAGAGTTTGAGTTATAAGGAGAGGCAGGATAAACTGGGACTTCTTTCCCTGAAGTGTAGGAGGCTGAGGGGAAATCTTATAGAGGTTTATAAAATCATGAGGCGCATGGATAGGGTGCATAGCAAAGGTCTTTTCCCGAGGGTAAGGGAGTTCAAAGCTAGACGGCATAGGTTTAAGGTGAAAGTGGAATGATTTAAAAGGGATCTAAGGGGCAACTTTTTCACAGTGAGGGTGATTCACATGTGGAATGAACTGCCAGAGGAACTGGTTAATGCAGGTAGAGTTACAACATTTAAAAGACGTTTGGACAAGTTTATGAATGGGAAAGGCTTGGAGGGATATGGGCATTCTCAGCCCCCTACTGTATTCCCTGTACACCCATGAACTGTGGACCCATCAATCTACAAGTTTGATGACACAACTGTGGTAGGATGGATATCAAACAATAATGAGTCAGAATACAGGGAGGAGATAGAGTGATTGGTCTCATGGTGCAATGATAACAACCTCTCTCTCAATGTTGGCAAAACAAAACCGATCATTGACTTGAGGACAAAAGGAGGAGGACATGCCCCTATCTACTTTTGATGAAGTGCTTTTGCCCGAAATGTTGATTTTCTGACTCCTTGGATGCTGCCTGTCATGCTGTGCTTTTCCAGCACCACTCTAATCTACACTTCAATAGAGTGGAGTTTGAGAGAGTGGAAAGCATCAAGTTCCTTGGAGTGACAATAACCAACAACCTGTCCTGGACCTTCCACTCGATGCAACAGTCAAGAAGGCGCATCAACGCCTCTTCTTCCTCAGGTGGCTCAGGAAATTTGGCAAATCCTCACCAGCCTTTACAGATGTACCATAGAAAGCATTCTATCTGGGTTCATAACCTTCTGATACGGCAACTGCTCTGCCCAGGACTGTAAGAAACTGCAGAAGGTTGTGTGTACAGCCCAGACCATCATGGAAGCCACCCTTCCATCCATAGCCTCCATTTATGCTTCTTGTTGCCATGGAAAGCCTGTCAACATCAAAGGCTCCTCCCACCCCAATAATGCTCTCTTCCTACCTCTTCCGTCAGGCAGAAGATACAGAAGCTTGAACACACACACCAACAGGTTCAAAAACAGCTTATTCCCTGCCGTTATTAAACTGATGAATGGACCTCTCTAATTTCAAGTAATGGGAATCTTGTTAATGTTAATCTTGCTTTGTGAACCTCCTGTGCAGTGTAACCTTGTATACCTCAACTTGTCTAAATACCCTGTGGTCTGTATGCCCTTGTATGCCTGTACTGCTCACAAAACAAAGCTTTTCACTGTACTTAGGTACATGTGACTGCAATAAATCAAAACAAGTGGGACTAGTTTAAATTGAGAAACTTAGTTGGCATGGATGAATTGGACTGAAGGGTCTGTTTCTGTGCTGAATGACTTTATGACCCAGTGACTCTTGTGACTGGTTATTGGCAACATTTCAAAGGCTCCAAACAAGGAAAGCCCTGCCCCAAGCTCGACTTCCTCAGCTTTCTGAATCAAAACAGAAGTTTCAGGAAAAGCTCAGCAGATCTGGCAGCATTAACTGAATAGAAATCAGAGTTAACGTTCCAGGTCCAGTGACCCTTCCTCAGAACTTTCGCTGTCTCTGGTTTCTGACCCCTGTCCTCTCACTCCGTTTTCAAGACCAGCAATTTCTTCTCAGAAATGAATTCCTCTAAGGAGGAGGAATGACTTCTCTCAAAGAATAATCAACACATTTATCACAGTCAGGTAGGCCGCAGCCTGGTGGTATTATTACTGGATTGTTAATCCAGAAACCAAGACTGTGGAGACCTGAGTTTGAAACCTGCCAGGGCAAATGGCTGAATTTAAATTCAATAAAAATCTGTAATTAAGGATCTAATAATGACTATATGTTGATTGTCAGGAAAACACATTTGGTTCACTGATGTCCTTTAGGGAGAGAAACTGCTGCCCCGACCTGGTCAGGATGAAGTGGCTGCACTCCGAAAGCTTGTGGGAATTCAAATAAACCTGGGCCTCTGACCTCCAGCATCTGCAGATCTCACTGTCTCCTTTCATATCAACCTGTTGGACTATAACCTGGTGTCATGTGACTTCTGACTCTGGGCAAATAAGAATGGGCAATAAATTCTGGTCTAGCCAGTGGCACCCTCATCCTGTGAATGAATAAAAAAAATGTACTGAAATGACTCTTATCATTGTGCCAAATGATATTGTTATGGACCAGGCCAGATCCCCTCAAAATATTTCAGGAAAGTCACCCAGACCCTAAGTTTACTCGTTGTTTTAAGTAGGTTCACAGTGGATATCCCAGGAGAGATGCAGCTGGTCAAAATACTTAGCCTTAAACAAAACAGAATTTATTTATAAGATTTCCGAATACAACACTAAGAGAACAGAATATCGAATAACTTAACCTATCCAAAAATTCCACAGGTCATCCCAACTTAATGATGCTGTTCCAAATACTTGCAACAATCCCCATTAACACCCCTTGGCAAAAAAGGTAAAATCAAACACAGGGTCTTACAAGAGAAAGGGATGGCAGAGAAATTCAGCACAGAACACTTTCTTCCATGGAGTTGGTCTTTTGACCACCTGCCTCAATGACTGACTGCTTTCAGTGAACAGCCAGACTGCTGGAACCAAACCAAACCAGAGAAAGGCTGAGTCAGGAGAACGGACAAAAGGTAAATTATACCTCACTGATTTTCTCAAAGTCTCTGCATCTTTTGACTCACTTGACCTCACTAACCTCCTCCAAAGCCTCTACATTGTTTTCTAACTGGGTAGGATTGTTTCTGCTTGTCTCTGTTTTAATATACCTGATCAAAGGCAGAGAATCACTAGTAATATCTTCACTCCCTGCCCCATTATCAGTTCCAAAGATACCCAATAATCTGCAAGAAAAGAAAACTCTTATTTCCATTTTAAATGGATAACATCTTATTCTTAAACAGTAAGCCTTAGATCTAAATTCGCCCACAAAAGGAAACAATATTTTCACATGCTCCCAGTCATCCTTCATGTTTCAGGCAAGTCACCTTTCACCCTTCGAATCTCCAGGGATTACAAGTGTAGTTGGGTCTAACTATTGCTCACCCATTCCAGGATCCTATTGCATTTCAGTCTCTTGTAAATTATGCAAATGTATGGTTATGTTTCTTTGTTGTGGTCCTAAATTCAATTGTAAATTGCAGGCACAAACCCATGATCAAGCTTGATCTTGCTGAATCAAAGAATAGGCTTGAAGGGCCGAGTGGCTTACTCTTATTCCTATTGTCAACAACATTGATTCTGCCAGTTTGACAGTTCTAAATGTTTGATAATCACTTGAATGGTCCCATCGTTATAAGAGTCGAGAGTGTGGTGCTGGAAAAGCACAGCAGGTCAGGTAGCATCCGAGGAGCAGCAGAATTGATGTTTCAGGCAAAAACCCTTCATCAGGAATGAGACTGTGAGCCGAAGGGGTGGTGAGATAAATGGGAGGGGGTTGGGCTGGGGGGAGGTAGCTGAGAGTGTGATAAGTAGACAGAGGTGGGGATGATGGTTATAGGTCAGGGAGGAGGGTGGAGGGGATAGGTGGAAAGGAAGACAGACAAGTAGGACAGGTCATGAGAGCAGTGCCGAGTTGGAGGGTTAGATCTGGGATAACGTGGGGGGGAGGGGAAATGAGGAAACTAGTGAAATCCACACTGATGTTGTGGGGTTGGAGGGCCCCGAGGTGGAAGATGAAACGTTCTTCCTCCAGGCATCGGGTGGTTAAGGAGTGGTGATGGAGGAGACCCAGGACCTGTATGTCCTCGACAGAGTGGGAGGGAGAGTTGAAGTGTTTGACCACGGGGCGGTGAGGTTGCTTGTTGCGGTTGTCCCATAGATGTTCTCTGAAGCACTCTGCGA
The DNA here is from genome assembly GCF_004010195.1 of Chiloscyllium plagiosum. Classification (NCBI taxonomy): domain Eukaryota; kingdom Metazoa; phylum Chordata; class Chondrichthyes; order Orectolobiformes; family Hemiscylliidae; genus Chiloscyllium; species Chiloscyllium plagiosum. The sequence goes on along the minus strand of NC_057724.1, from coordinate 75,582,379 downwards.
ATAGGTGTCCTGTCTCCCCAGTGTAGAGGAGACCGCATTGGGAGCATCAGATACAATAAATGACATGTGTGGAAGTGCAGGTAAAATCTGATAGATATGGAAGGACCCTTTGGGACCTTGGATGGAGGTGAGGGGGTGGTGTGAGCGCAGGTTTTGCAATTCCTACAGTGGCAGGGGAGGGTGTCGGGAGGGAAGGGTGGGTTGTTGGGGGGCGTGGACCTGCCATCTGCATCTGCAGTCCTCACTTTCGCCTCATCATTATAAGATTCTGACTTTGTTTCTATATTCCATTTATTTGTTCGTACTCTCAGTTTAACCTTATTTAAAGAATTTAAATCATTCACTGTTGTATCCATTACTTCCAGAAAAGTTTTAATTAAATCCAATTTCAAATTCCTGTGCAGCACAACATAGCTGCTATGTTTCCCAAAGCACTATTTGCCATTTTGTTGTTGTAAAAATGATACAGATCTCTCTTAAACCTCGAGAAATTGAAATCTAGCCAGGCATCCCCACTTGTTATGATCCCAGTTCATGTTATTAGTGGAAAAATCAGATTTCAGAGTAAAGTCTGGCTTGATATATCACATTTTGTTTTGCCTTAGTATTAACAAGGTGGTCTTTCACTGAAACACAAACATGTCATACTGCCTTTAAGTTTGTTATGTACAAGAAATGAAATTCCGAATAAATGAACCAAGCTGTTTAAAAATAACATAAGTTTCAAGATGTAGGAATGCACAATAAAATACAATCCCATTAATATTCAAAAACACTTCACTGTCATATCAATTAAACTTCACTTAACTGTGCCTTCAATTCCCCATCTTTAGGATCTCTTCTTTGACAGTTTATAAAACTAAACGTAGACATTCTCAGCTTCAGTTAACAGCTTTAAGGTTTCACTCAAAACACTTCTGGTTTGGAACTTCCAAACCAAATGTGTTATGCTGAGATTACCTAATCCTTAAAAGATATCAACTACCTACACCTACAAAGGGTTGATAATTTCACAGGTGCACATTCAGCCAAAACTTCTTCAGAACTGCAAACTGCCTCATAAAACACAAAGATTTTTATCCAAGCTATGAGCATTTGCCTGATCAAAAGCAAAGAAACCAATCTCCAATTTTCTAAATCAGAAACTTAATGCATGACTGTTCATGCTGTTCACTCACAAAAACAAACCTCTTCCAATGTAAACAAATTCCCATTTGTGTCCAAGAATGATCCCTCCCGAAATGATTTCTTTAAAACAAAATCAACCTTGCTACAGAAATTCTTAAAAGTTAATCATAAAACCCTTTCAGACACACACACCCAAACTTTAATGGTCCTAATTTAAACCAGAACTGTGTTATAGTTAATCATAGAATCCCTACAGTGTCGTAACAGACCATTCAGCCCATTGAGTCCAAATTGACCTTCTGAAGAGCATCCCACTCAGACCCATCCCCCTACCCTGCCCCTCTAACCCCTCACTACCCATGGCTAATCCCTCTAACCTGCACATCCCTGGACACTATGGGCAATTTAGCGTGGCAAATCCACCTCATCTGTGTACCTTTGGACTCTAACCAACCTAACCTGGACACTTATTATCAATTTATCATTGCTAATTTAGCTAATCTTTGGTCTGTAGGAGGAAACAGGAGCACCTGGAAGAAACCCACAGTGACCCAGGGAGAATGTGCAAACTCCACACAGACAGTTGTCCAAGGATGGATTCAAACCCTGGTAAAATGGCTCAGTGGTTAGCACTGCTACCTTGTGGTCCCAGGGACCTAGGTATAATTCCAGCCTTGGATGACTCATGTGTGGAGTTTGCACATTTTCACTGTACCACTGTGGGTTTCCTCCAGGTGCTCCAGTTTCCTGCTACGGTCCAAAGATGTTAAGGTTAGCTAGAATGGCAATGATAAATTGATAATAAATATCCAGGTTAGGTTGGTTCGCCATGGGAAATGCAGGGATAGGTGGGTCTGGTTGGGATGTTTGTCAGATGTTTGGTGTGGACTCTCTGAGCCAAATGGCTTGTTTCCACACTGCAGGGGTTCTTTGATTATTGTGCCACCCCATTTAGTATGATACTAAAATACACATATAAATCATACTTTACACCACACTATTTATATCCCTTTGGAGTGTCCTTGTGCCCTCTGTGCAGCTTACTTTTCTACCTCAGTAGATCTGGCAGTATCTGTGGAGAGAAAGCAGAGTAAATGTTTTGGATCCAGTGACCCTTCTTCAGAAGAGCCACAGGACCTGAAGTGTTAACTTGGCTTTCTCTCCACAGATGCTGCCTGATCTGCTGAGTTTCCCCAGTAATTTCTGTTTTTGTTTCTGATTTCTAGTATCTGCACTTCTTTGTATATGTTTTAACTTTTCCACCTGTCTTTGTATTAGTAAATATAGCAACCATAACTTCAAACCCTTCATCCAAGTCATTTATATTCATTAGAAAGAGATGAGACCAAATACTGATGTCTATGGCTCACTATACATTACATCATGTCAGATAGAAAATGGTCCATTTATAACTCCATTCCACGTCCTGTTAGTGAGCCGACCTTCACTCCACACCAATACATTATCTCCTATATTCTGAGCTTCTGTGTTTTGCAATGTCCTTCAATGTAGTATCTTATCAAAAGTCTTTTCAAGGTCTAAGTACTCATCATGAATTTTGGGTCCATCCTTTCGATTTTTACTTTCTCTGTGGAATGTGTTTAATCTCTACATTTTGAAATATCCATTTAAATGTTTGCGATTATATCTCTATTGACCTGTCCCTTAATCATTCTTATTGATGTTTAAAGCTTTAGAATTAGACTCATACTTGTCCCTGCAAATGGAATATAAAATTCAATCATGTTATGATTGGTGCCACCTAGGGGTGACTTGAATAAAAGGTCATTACTTAAGCTTGTTGAATAACACGGAACCAAGTTGAGTATTGCCTACTCTCTGGATGATTCCAGAATGTGTTACTTTCAAATTATCCTGAAAATATTACACAATTAGACCATAAGAAATAGAAATTAGATTAAGCCATTTGGCCCCTTGAATCTGTTTGCTTATTCAATAGGATCATGGCTGAGCCAACATTCCTCATGTTCACTTTCCTGTTCTTTGTCTGTACCCATGATTCCCTGACTGATCAAGAATCTATCTCTATCAGCCTTAAATATACACAAGAAACTCTATCCCCACAGCTCTCCATGGCAAGGAGTTCCAAAGACACATAACCCTCTGAGGGAAGAAATTTCTCCTCATCTCAGTCTTAATTTGACACCCTTTACATGAAGTGTTGAGAGTGTGGTGCTGGAAAAACACAGCAGGTCAGGCAGCATCCAAGAAGGAGGAGAATCGATGTTTCAGGCATAAGCCCTTCATCAGCCCTCATATGAACTCCAGTATAGGCTGCTTTTGTCATCTGATTTCTCCAGTTTGTTTGCAAATTAAAATCCCGAATGATTACCACCATAACAGTTTGACAAGTTCTCATTGGTTCTGCCTTTATATTCCATCCCACCATGTGGTTTCTGTGAGGGGCCTGCACACCACTCCCACAAATGATTATTTTGCATCTCTTCACAAAACGCCTTCACATCCTGGTTTCCTGAACGCAAATCATCATCTCAATTCTGCTAATACCGTCATTAATGTACGTCATGCATCATTCAATGTACGGCTCAAAATCTCTATCATCCTGCCTCCTGGCTTCAATAATGGCTGTCAAATTATATTTATTTACATCTATAAGTTTAGCTGCTTGGTTTTAAATTCTATATGCATTTACATAACACAATATAGTTTTGTCCTTTTATTATTTTCCAACCATCTAGCCTCTTGCGTAGAGTTACACCTGGACTTGTACTCTTTATCCATTGCTGTTTTTTCTATTTTCATTTTCTGTATGAATACCTTTCCCTTTTTCATTGTCTGTCACCTTTGATTTATCACCTCTTTGAAGGTTTGATCCCTCACCCCTGATATTCATTTTAAGACCTTCTTCACTTTGTAAAGATCTCCTCTTTTCATTTCTCTATATTTTTAATTGTGGACAGAAATCAGAAAACAACTGTTTTATAGACCAAAGATTTCTGGAGGATCACTGAATGAGTTGAAAGCAAATAACCTGAGGCGCTTGTAATGTTAGGTTCAAAAACAATATCATTGAGGACATGGCAATAAGCAATTGAAGTATAATACATGAACAGCAGGCTTAGTGTAAACATAGGTAGGGTAGGGAGGTGACTGCAATGACCTTGCTTTGATTTTGTGAACAGGTTTTTTTGCAGCAGTACATGGATTTGTTTGTGAACACCAGCACAAAGGAATGCTTGGGAAAAATCTTAAGGTGGCACAGTGACTCAGTGGTTAGCACTGCTGCCTCATAGCAAGGGAGACCTGAGTTCAATTCCACCTTTGGGTGACTGTTTGCACATTCTCCCTGTGCCTGTGAGGGTTTGTTTTGGTTTCCCCCCATAGTCCAAAGATGTGATGGATTGGTCATAGTGCCCATGGATGTGCTAGCTAGGTGGCAGCCATGGGGAATGTGGGTCTGGGTGGGGCTTTTAATTGAGGGTTGGTGAGGACTCAATGGGCCAAATGGCCTACTTCCATACTGTAGGCAATCTATGTAAATCAGAGTGGCAATACAACAAGTAATATCAGATTCAGAATGGTGTTAATAATAGGAAATCTTCCCAGCACTGGGTCCTTAAAACCATCTGACTGGTGTTTGCAAGACCAGTGCCATAGAAACTGAGATAGAACTCGATGTGCCAGCCATCACCCAATGGGCAAAAGGCAGGGAGACTCACTTGTTGAATATCCTAAAAAAAATTAAGCTGATAGACTCACTCATTGCTTCGCAGATGTAGAGATTATGTTAACCTAATAAATTTGCTTCATATCAAAGATTTGACTTCTTGCATTATTTTGACCAGACCTTAAAGAACCATAGTCACTTTCAGCCTAACAATACAACTCTTTGCAAGCATTGTTTATAAAATTACTTGTTCAAGTTTCAACAAAATATAGCATGCAGATGAGGTGGAACTGAAGGTGTGGTACAAGTGGAGATCCAACCTCCAACAAGAAACTGATTGGTCTGTGCACTGGGGACCAGCTGTCAAAGTCAAAGACCTTCTGCCTGCCATGTGATTGGTTTTCAGATAGCTGTAATAATTCAATGTTAACACATTCCCTTCAGCAGGATTGTTTAGCTCAGTTAACTGGATGGCTGGCTTGCACTTCAAAGTATTACCAACAGAATGGACTCAGTTCCTGCACAAGCTGAGCTTAGCTTAAAGGACTCTCATTCTCAACCTCTCCCATTGCCTGAGGTACACTGACCCTCAGATGAACCCACCATTGGTCAGCTCACTCTTCAATGAGATAGCATACCTTGAAGTGTGTTAGCACTATGGTGACTTTACATTTACATATGATAAGCAGACTATGACCTGTAAGTCCTTGTTTGCTCTCATCTGTCTATATTGCTCGCAAAACAAGTCTTCTCACTGTACTTAGGTACGTGCGACTATAATAAATCAAATCAAATCTCCAACATCATGAGCTCTTACCTTATGAAGTCTTCTAATATGTAGTATCTTACCAAACACCATCTCAGTATTTTACATCCACTGCTTCATATTTTTCTATCCTGCTTGTTACCTCCTCAAGGATTTTGAATAGTTTTGTCCGCCCTGATTTCCTCTTCCTGAAGCAATGATGAATCCACTTGAATATATACTTCTAGATTCTTTGCCTTTATAAGAGGCATTAACTTTTCCCATAAACAGATGTTAAGCTAACTGGACTATATTTACCGATATTTATCTCTCTCCCTTTTTGATTAAAATTACATTGGCAGCGTTCCCATCTTGTGGAATCTTTCCAGTGTCTCAGGGTTCTTGGAAAATTAGTACCAGTGCATCCATTATCTCTGTCACTGCGTGCTTTATATCTTTGAATAATTTGTTAATATTGATTTCTTGAACTCCCTCATCCAAGCTTCTGCTATGCTAATGGCTTAATGTTTTCCCTCTACAGTTTTAAATGCTTAAAATATAAAGAAACTTCCATTAGCACTAACCTCCCGCCCTACTGAAATTTTAAGATGCTTAAAAATGTACCTGAATCCAACAGCTAGATAAGTTTACCTGAGTGCAGTAGCTGATGTAATGGAGAGGGGGCACACTATGATTCACTGTCAATGGCTGTGACAAAGGGTTACTGCTGCTGTCAAGACAAGTAAACCCAGGGTCAAGGACAGAGAAATGTCAAGCCACAATTACATCAGCAGCGAGCAGCAATTACTGCAGTGTTTCACTAACCTGAGGTTCTGGATGATTGTTTTGAAAATTATCAGAAAAGGCAACTAATCTGAAATTTGCATTACTGGTTCCCATCAGTATTTATTGCCCAACCCTAACTACCACTCAGAATGTGTAGTGAGCTGACTTCTTGAAACACTGTAGTCTGTACAGTGCAGATATATCCACAGTCCTGATTGTGAGGCAGCTCCAGAATCACAGAACGGCAATGGTGAAGAAGAAACCAATCAGCCCATTGTTCCTGCACGAGCCAATTATCACCTCATGGTAATTTCCTGCTATTACCCCATACCCTTTCCCTATGGCCATAGGGAGGTGATGGCCTAGTGGTATGATCACTCGACTAGTGGTGATTATTAATCCATTGCTGATCATTGGAAAGATCCATTTGGTTCCTTAATGTCCTCTCAGGAAGGACATCTACAATTCATACTGGTCTGAGCTACATGTGACTCCAGACCCACAGCAATGTGGTTGGCTGTCAACTGCCCTCTGGGCAATTAGGTACAGACAATAAATGCTGGCTCAGCCAACAATGCCCTTATCTGGTTAATGACATTTTTAAAAGAAGTCCATAAACCTAGCAACAGTGAAGGGATAGCAATGGTACATAATTAGGGGGAAAGTCTACAAGGAGTGGGATACTGTTGCATCTGCTGTCCTTGTCCTTCTAGATGGCCGATGCGGAGATGGTGCCGATGAAGGAATCTTTGCAATCTGTTGCAGTCCATCTTGTTGATGGTCCACACTGCTGCCACTGTGTGCCATTGATGGAGGAGTTGATTAGTGGATTGCTTTGCCCAGTATGGCATCTGGAATATCAAAGTTAAATCATTCGATCATGAACTCTGGAAAACAATCATTTATAGATTATACATGTCATTTTATATTGCTAAATGCAATATGCGGACAAATGTACGTGTAATTCTTGCTGTCGAGCAGAAGGGAATTGCAGGTTATATGCAAATGTATACTGACTGCTCAGTATAGTATCAACAAAATTAGAATTTAGCAGCTTGAGCAGTACACAGCATGTGGGTTAATCTGCTGCTGAAATGCAGGCCTGTCACTTTTAATAAATGACTGAACTAGTTGATAGAGTTGGTTAAGGCAGCCCAGTTATTGGAATGCATTTCACTGGTGAAATAAATAAATGCTAATGATACACAATATCAGTCAAAAAGTTCAGGGGATGAAAGGCAGTCCTGGGAGTTGCACACTTCCAGCTTAAGCCCCTTTCTCACAATGCAATCATTGCTGGAAAAAGAGGTATGTTGCTGACATTTTCCATCTTAAGCTTATCAAGACAAATGCAAGAATTCTAAATTTTCATTGTTAAATTAGTATTGGTCTCTACTGGGATGCTGCCCACAGTTCAGAAAGACACTGTGCTAATCACAAAACTGAGCAACATCATTAATGACCTTGAGGGTTAATGTAATGTCCAGTAAATAGACTATACAATCTACAAACTGACTAATCCAGTCAAACAGATGTACCTCTTTTTGTCCACAATAGACAGAGTACAGATCATACACTTGCAAACTTCACATTAATTCTGTGATTGGGCAGAATTTGCTGAATAATCCCAAGTGTGCTGACAGTTTAACAGATAAACAAATGAACAGAAATAGTTAATTTCATAACATTAATTTATGCTTGCTGGAATTCAGACACATTCATGCACAGGAACCTATTCTCAGCTAATAAAAGGAATAAACTTTCAGCTTTATGTACTCATTCAATTATGGAGTCTTTTGGAGCCATTTGGATGGTACTGAATGATGTGCCCATTGGTGATAAAGTTGGGAGAATCATGTGAGATTAGCAGTGAGGAGATTCCCAACATCAAGAGCAAAAGATTTCATTTTCCAACCAAGTGTTGAATGTTGAGATGAAATTCTGGCTAACGAGTGGTTTAGGCCGATTGAAAGCACCACCATGAGATAACTTCTTCATTATTACGACGCATTGAAATGCAGTTTCCCATTCTTCCACTCCTACTAGTTAGATGCTGGATGGTGACAATACCTAACATGAAGATCAGAGTAATTACTTGCTGATCCCAGGTCATTGGTTTCTCCTCCAGACCTCTGTCAATCTCCAGCATCTCAGGGCACACTCCATAGGCACCAATCATATGCACCTGAAATTCCTGATTGGCAAAGTAGGTAGGAGGGCTGGTGGCAATTACCCTCTGTCTAATGTGTCTCAGGTAACTGAAATGAACCATGCTAGGCATCTGTGGATTTCTATTACTTCAGTGAGTGCCCGGCTGAGCTTCAAAGCTGTTGCCAGTGGTAGGAATCCCAGTAGGTCCTCTCAATATTTCTGCGTATGGTCAGTGGGAAATAGGTAACAAGATGAGTTTTAGGACCGAGCATGTGAAAACCCAATAGGGCTCATTGAGAGCATTTATTTATTTCACCAGTGAAACCTGCCAAAAAATGAGGCTCAGCTAATTTCTGATGAAATTCCAACATGTGTTTCCATTGCTTTCCCTATGGCAATGCCTTGTCTAATTAGAATAGGCTCATACAACATGGAAACAGACCCTTCAGTTCAAGTCATCCATGCCAGCCATGTTTCCCAAACCAAACTAGTTCCATTTGCCTGCTGTTGGCCCATATTCCTCTAAACCTTTCCAATTCATGTACCTGTCCAAATGATCAATCATCCCCATTTCTCTTGCAGTATGATTGCTGAGGTTTTTGAAATTTGGCATTCTTCAGTTTGTCCTGATAAGTACAAGATGAAGTGTAAACTTGGAGAAAGAGTTCAGATCATTTAAATTATTTCAAGATGACTGTAGAAACTTAATTGAAAGCCTAAAATTAACTTCTTCAAATTGAGGAATAAGACAGTGTTATTTTCTGGGTCTGCAGATTATGTAGGAGCAAAAATGGCTGTTAGTACAGTGATATGTACTTCTTGTCAGATGTGGGAGTTTAAAGATAGTTTAAGAGTTACTGCAGATTATATCTGCCATAAATATTGTTGGGTGCAAATCTTATCAGATCGAATGGATCGGTTGGAGAGACAATTAGAAGCAATGAGAAATTTGCAACAGCAACAGTATGTGATGGATGGCAGTTACAGGAAGGGGGGAAAGTCTCAGATACAGTCACATAGATGGATTAACTCCAGGAAAGGTAAGAGAGGTAGGCAGCTAGTGCAGGAGTCTTTTGTGGATATACCCATTTCAAACAGGTATGCAGTTTTGGAAAATATAGAGGTGATGGATTCTCAGGGGAACGGCCAAATTTCTGGTATTGAGACTGGCTCTAATGCAACGAGGGGTACGTCAGCTTCCAAGAGATCAATTGTGTTCAGGGATTCTGTAGTCCGAGGTACAGACAGACGTTTCTGTGGCCAGCAGCGAAAAATCAGAATGGTGTGTTGCTTCCCTGGTGCCAGGATCAAGGATGTCTCAGAGAGGGTGCAGAATGTTCTCAAGGGGACAGAGAGTTAAGCAGAAATTTAAAAAGGAGGTCCCCGAGAGTAGTAACATCTGGATTACTCCCAGGGCTACGAGCTAGTGAGGGCAGGAATAGGAGGAAAGAGCAGATGAATGCATGGCTGAGGAGTTGATGTATAGGAGAAGGACTCACATTTTTGGGGTAGAAATGACCTGTATAAGAAGGACGGACCGCATCTTCATTGGAAGGGGACTAATATACTGGCAGGGAAATTTGCTTGAGTTGCTCAGGAGGATTTAAACTAGTAAGGTGGAGGGTGGGACCCAGGGAGATAGTGAGGAAAGAGATCAATCTGAGACTGGTACAGTTGAGAACAGAAGTGAGTCAAACAGTCAGGGCAGGCATGGACAAGGTAGGACTCATAAATTAAACTGCATTTATTTCAATGAAAGAGGCCTAACAGGGAAGGCAGATGAACTCAGGGCATGGTTAGGAACATGGGACTGGCATACCATAGCAATTACAGAAACATGGCTCAGGGATGGGCAGGACTGGCAGCTTAGTGTTCCAGGATACAAATGCTACAGGAAGGATAGAAAGGGAGGCAAGAGAGGAGGGGGAGTGGCATTTTTGATAAGGGATCGCATTACAGCTGTGCTGAGGGAGGATATTCCCGGAAATACATCCAGGGAAGTTATTTGGGTGGAACTGAGAAATAAGAAAGGGATGATCACCTTATTGGGATTGTATTATAGACCCCCCAATAGTCAGAGGGAAATTGAGAAACAAACTTGTAAGGAGATCTCAGCTATCTGTAAGAAAAATAAGGTGGTTATGGTTGGGGATTTTAACTTACCAAACATAGACTGGGACTGCCATAGT
>NC_057724.1:75555759-75570558 GCF_004010195.1 Chiloscyllium plagiosum | reverse complement strand
TCAGTATTTACTGTGGAAAAGGATATGGAAGATATAGATTGCAGGGAAATAGATGGTGACATCTTGCAAAATGTCTATATTGCAGAGGAGGAAGTGCTGGATGTCTTGAAATGGATAAAGGTGGATAAATCCCCAGGACCTGATCAGGTGTACCCTAGAACTCTGAGGGAAGCTAGAGAAGTGATTGCTGGGCCTCTTGCTGAGATATTTGTCATCGATAGTCACAGGTGAGGTGCCAGAAGACTGGAGATTCGCAAATGTGGTGCCACTGTTTAAGAAGGGTGGTAAGGACAAGCCAGGGAACTATAGACCAGTGAGCCTGACCTCGGTGGTGGGCAAGCTGTTGGAGGGAATCCTGAGGGACAGGATGTACATGTATTTGGAAAGGCAAGGACTGATTAGGGATAGTCAGCATGGCTTTGTACATGGGAAATCATGTCTCACAAATGTGATTGAGTTTTTTGAAGAAGTAACAAAGAAGATTGATGAAGGCAGAGCAGAGATGTGATCTATATGGACTTCAGTAAGGTGTTTGACAAGGTTCCCCATGGGAGACTGATTAGCAAGGTTAGATCTCACGGAATACAGAGAGAACTAGCCATTTGGATACAGAACTGGCTCAAAGGTAGAAGACAGAGGGTGGTGGTGGAGGGTTGTTTTTCAGACTGGAGGCCTGTGACCAGTGGAGTGCCACAAGGATCAGTGTTGGGTCCTCTACTTTTTGTCATTTACATAAATGATTTGGATGCGAGCATAAGAGGTACAGTTAGTAAGTTTGGAGATGACACCAAAATTGGAGGTGCAGTGGACAGCGAAGAGGGTTACCTCAGATTACAACAGGGACTTGACCAGATGGGCCAATGGGCTGAGAAGTAGCAGATGGAGTTTAAATCAGATAAATGTAAGATGCTACATTTTTGGGAAAGCAAATCTTAGCAGCACTTATACACTTAATGGTAAGGTCCCAGGGAATGTTGCTGAACAAAAGGACCTTGGACTGCAGGTTCATAGCTCCTTGAAAGTGGAGTCGCAGGTGGGTAGGATAGTGAAGAAGGCATTTGGTATGCTTTCTTTTATTTGTCAGAGCATTGAGTACAGGTGTTGGGAGGTCATGTTGCGGCTGTACAGGACATTGGTTAGGCCACTGATGGAATATTGCGTGCAATTCTGGTCTCCTTCCCATTGGAAAAATGTTGTGAAACTGAAAGGGTTCAGAAGAGATTGACAAGGATTTTGCTAGGGTTGGAGGATCTGAGCTACAGGGAGATGCTGAACAGGCTGGAGCTGTTTTCCCTGGAGCGTCGGAGGCTGAGGGATGACCTTATAGAGGTTTACAAAATTATGAGGGGCATGGATAGGATAAATAGGCAAAGTCTTTTCCCTGGGGTCAGGGAGTCCAGAACTAGAGGGCATAGGTTTAGGGTGAGAGGGGAAAGATATAAAAGAGACCCAAGGGCAACCTTCTCCCGCCGAGAGTGGTATGGGTATGGAATGAGCTGCCAGAGGGTGTGGTGGAGGCTGGTACAATTGCAACATTTAAGAGGCATTTGGATGGGTATATGAATAGGAAGGGTTTGGAGGGATATGGGCAAGGTGCTGGCAGGTGGGCCTAGATTGGGTTGGGATATCTGGTCGGCATGGACAGGTTGGACCGAAGGGTCTGTTTCCATGCTGTACATCTCTATGACTCTATGACCAGTTCAAATACTTTATGTTCGATAAACACATCTCATGCGGCAAGACAATTACACCAATGAGTGATATCAAATTTTTTAAATTATATCATACAAAACAATACACTTATCCAATAATCAAGTAACATTTAACATATGATAAAGAGAAATATATTTACTCGGACACAGGACAGGCTTTGAGCTGGATGACCAATATTTCGCCAAACTTGAAGCCTGGAACGCTTCTCCTGCTTGAGACTATTGCCTGCAGGTTTCACACTGACAGAAACTCCACTCACAGACAGAGGGCGCTACCCTGAGAATTGATCTTGAAAATGAGGTTAACTTCAATTGATCATATTCCTGATCTGAAGATGCAGGAATCCACACTGACTATCTCCATATAAATAGAGCATTCAATCTAACAGCTCGCAGAAGGTTCTGTTTGTACCCAATTTGGGATTCACGCCCTTCATTAAAAAGTGCAGTTGAAACCTAACGGGTTAATAATGGAGCAATGCTGCTGATTCTTTGTCAAAGCTTGTCTTGACCTCATCCGGATAATTCATAAGAACACCAATAAAATTCTTGTAAATTCCTCTGATGTGAAATGAAAATCTACAACAAAATGTCTCTCTTTTTCATAAATGTTCATATTTTTTACGTACAAATGATTAAGTGATAGCAGTCATCTTGATTGGAGCTGTCCATGTATGCACATTGTCTGACAGGTAAAGACAATGAATGTATTCAAACATTTCCCTTGCCTTAATGATGAAGAAGCCTTTAGTCATTAGTGTTCCCATAGTGTAATGTTATTGATGAGACTCTTGTTGATTTAATTCCCAGAGTCTGTCTGAGCAATACATTTAAAATAGAGACTGCAAGTGTAATTAGTGGAAATAAATAAAAATACAGCTTCTATTGACCTGATTATTCATTACATATTCTTCCATTACAGCATTGTTGGGGTACATTTCATCAACAATCTGCTACTGGTTGCTTGAATAACATAATATTAATGAACAAAGTTAAAAATCACACAATACCAGGTTATTGTCCACCAGGTTTATTTGGAAGCACTAGCTTTCAAAGCGCTGCTCCTTCATCAGGTGGTTGATCAGGACAATCACCTGATGAAGAAGCAGAGCTTTGAAAGCTAGTGCTTCTAACCAAATCACCTTGTGATGTGTGTTTTTTTAACTTTGTCCATCCCAGTCCAACACTGGCACCTCCAAATCATCATCTTAGTGGTTAGTGTTCTGAAATTCTCTTTGTATGACTTTTTAGACAGCACAAGGTGACCTCTTTGTTGTGTAAGCCCAGCAGAATTCATGTTTCATAAAAGATCCATAAAAATGGTCAAGTTTAAAAACCAACATTGAACTCATTAGCTGAAACCCAGGTCTACGAACAGAAAAGCTCCTGCAACCTGGATCACTTTTTAGCAAGATTCAAGTTCTGAACAATTGACCTGAATGTTGTTAATGAAATGCTGAACAACTTTACCTGCCCAGGCAGGGGAGCAATTTAAACTGTTCAAAATTATTTCTGCTGTCGGAAATTGTTGAAAGATAGTTGACCTATCATAGAACAATAGATAGTCAAAGGTAGAAGCTTACTTTTTATGACTGTCATTCCTTTTTTTTTTGGTCAAACAATCGTTATTTCAGTAGCAGATTTGACTCTAAGTTCCGTTAGATCCTTCTCCATTGTTCCTCTGTCTTTTGTTCACTTTTCAAATGTGACTCTTTTTAGTCATTCATGGGACATGAGCGCGGCTGGCTGGTCCCATTATTTTTGACCCATCCCTAGTTACCCTTGAGAAGGTGGCAGTGAGCTGGTCTGAGAAATGGTCACACAACCTAAAATGTTAAGTCTGATTTCTCTTTACAGATGCTGCCAGACATGCTGACCTTTCCCAGCAAATTCTGTTTTTGTTTCTGATTACAGCATCCGCAGTTATTGAATCATAGAGTCCTACAGCACAGAGACAGGCCCTTCGGCCCAAACTGGTCCATGCCAACCAAAATGACCATCCACGCTAACCCCATTTCCATGCGCTTGGTCCTTCTAATCCTTTCCTATCCATAAATTTGTCCAAATGTATTTTAAATGTGATTAATGTACCCACTTCAACCACTTCTCTGGCAGCTCATTCCATATACACCCTCTGTGTAAAAAAGTTGCCCCTCAGGTTCCCTTTTATTCCCTCCCCTCTAACCTTAAACTGATGCCCTCTAGTCCTTGATTCCCCAACCCTGGGAAAAGACTAAGTGCATTCACCCTATTCAAGCCTCTCATGACCTTATACTCCTCTATAAGACCACCCCTCAGTCTCTTGCACTCTAAAGAAAAAAAAATCTTGGCTAGTCCAAACTCTCCCTGTAACTCAGACCATTGAGTCCTGGCAACATCCTTGTAAATTTCTTCTGCACTTTTTCCAGTTTAACAACAGCCTTCCTATTTCAAGGTGACCAAAACTGAACACAATACTCCAAATGCGGCCTCACCAATGTCTTGTTCACCTGCAACATAACTTTCCAAATTCTATACTCAATGCCTTGACTGATGAAGGCCAGTGTGCCAAAAGCTTTCTTTATTGCCCTGTCTACCTTGGACCCTACTTTCAGAGAACTGTGCACCCGAACTCCAAGGTTCCTCTGTTCCATAAAATTCCGTAAGGCCCTAACATTCACCATGAAACTCCTACCTTGATTTGACTTTCCATATTGGAAGACCTCACACTTATCTATATTAAACTCAATTTGTCATTTCTTGGCCCACTTCGTCAGCTGAGTAAGGACCTGCTACAATTTCTGATAACCTTCCTCACTGTCCACGATACCTCCTATTTTAGTGTCATCTCCAAACTTATTAATCATGCCTTGTATATTCTCATCCAAATCATTGATATAGATAACAAACAGCAATGGGCCCAGCACCGATCCCTGAGGGACTCCACTAGTCACAGGCCTCCAGTCCAACAATCATCCTTCTACTATTACCCTCTGCTTTCTCCCATCAAGACAATCTGTATCCAACTTGCCAGCTCCCCCTGGATTCCATGCCATCAAACCTTCCAGAGCAGCCAATCATGTGGAACCTTATCAAAGGCCTTACTGAAATCCATATAGACTGCATCTACTGCCCTGCCCTCGTCAACCTTCCTGGTCACTTCATCAAAGAACTCTAACAAATTTGTGAGCATGGTCTTCCACTCACAAAGCCATGCTGACTATTCCTAATCAAACCTTATGTTTCCAAATGCATGTATATCTTATCTCTCAGAACCTTCTCAAGTAACTTACCTACCACACATGTTAGGCTTAGTGGTCTATAGTTTCCAGGTTTTCCTTTGCAGCCCTTCTTGAATAATGGCATAATATTAGCTATGCTCCAGTCTTCCAGGACCTCACCCATAGCTAACGATGATGCAAAAATATCAGCCAGGGCTCCCGTAATTTCTTCTCGAGCCTCTAGCAGTGTTCTTGAATATATCTGGTCAGGACCAGGAGATTTATCCACCCTCATGCCTTCTAATACATCCAATACCATCTCTACTGTGATATGGGCTGTCCTTAAGATATCACCGAGAGAAAGTGAGGGCTGCAAATGCTGGAGATCAGAGCTGAAAATGTGTTGCTGGAAAAGCGCAGCAGGTCAGGCAGCATCCAAGGAACAGGAGAATCGACGTTTCGGGCATAAGCCCTTCTTCAGGAAGAATAAACACAGAGGAGTTCTTTTGGTTTTTACCAAACTCATTCAAAGTTGCCTGATATCCAAACTTGAAGGTGTCAATAATTTAGCAAACCATTTAATAGAAGAAAAAGTTCTGATGTTCAGAGACAGAATTTTCAAAAACACATTGGCACACAATGTTGAGCTTGAAGACAGGGGTGCATTATTTAAGAGTGAACACTGAACCAAACTATCGAGTAGATATTAACATATCTAATCTAGTAGCTGTCACTGAGTATAATGAGGATAAACACTGTAGTCTATATTACTGCAATCCTTCAACTTAATGAACACAGTATAACTGCCCATAATCAGTACACTGTCAGACATTTTTTTAAAAAAATACAGAAGAAACTTTAAAGTGGCTTCTTATATCCAGTAACTCAATTAAGAAAAAATGTTAAAAACATTAACTTTCAGTGAGTGTTCAGTCAGTGATTTGCTGCAGTAGTTGCTGACCTACAGATCCCTGAATTGGTAGCTTCCACGTATTTAAAAGACAAATTTAGTAAACTGCCAAATAAAATGCACTTAATCTCATCGCAGTACGACAACGCCAAAAGTAAAAATAACATTGCCTGTCAAACTTCCCAAAAGGCAGCTTTCTATATTTTTTAACCAAGGTGACTGTAGCAAAGAAATGTCTAAAATGAAAGCTGCTAACCCCTATCTTTAGTGAAGTTTAATTTGTAAGATTGGATATATTGGCATTGCCTCTGCATCAAGGGTTATGCACTCAGCACCGTGAGGAGGTGTAGTCAAAGTGATTATTTGGACCTTTGTGAAATTTGGCAATGAATATATTAACTGAGGAGTTACTAGTGTCTCAGCTGATGGGTGAACATTTGATACGTTGGTCTGGTGTTTTTTGGCTATTTTGAATGGGGTAATGAGTCAATGAAAATATATAAAGAACTTGCATTTGTATTTTCTTGTCCACAATCCTCAGACTGTCCAATTTTGCTTGACAGCCATTGACTTGCTTTTGAAGTACTGACCTTAAAGTACCTTTTTTCCTCTCGGCAAATATGGAAGTTGAGTTATAGGGAACTTTTCCCAAAAGAGAAAGAAAATTGAGATCTCCAGGAGGAATATTTTTTCCTGACAGGTTGACAAGTGGAAGCACAAGTCATGGAACAAAACAAACTGGATTCCAATTTTTGGAAGGGTACGAAGGTTTGAGAAGGGTTGAAGAAAAGATTCCCCTGGTAAGGTTCCAAGGGATGAGAGGTTTCATTTTTGTGGATGGAATGGTGAAGAGTTGGTTTCCTCAAAGAATTGAAGATTGTGAAGATGTTGTGTAGATGAGCTTAAAATCAGAGGGATCATGCTGGTGAAGATAGGAAGAAACTTTTCCCATTGGTTGAAAGATCAAGATCAAATGAAACTACCAATTTAAGTGATGAGCAAAAGCTGTTTCTTATACATTATATGCTTAGAATTTGGAGTACACAAAGATTTTTAGGAGCTGCATTCTATGGGACTTTCAAAAGGGATTTGGAATAGCAACGGAACAAATAACAATATTGGGGTTTGAGGAAAGGTTGGAAGAATGGGATTTAACTGAGCTATTCCTATGAAGAGATACTTAGGAAATAAATAACTTCCTCCTTGCTGTCAGCATTCTGTCATCTGATCAGTCTATGAAACATGATTATGCTTGTTATTAAATTGGAGAGGATTCAGAAAAGATTTACCAAGATGTTGCTGGAAATGGAAGGTTTGAGATATAAAGGTAGGGACTTTTTTCACCTGAGTGTTGAAGGTTGAGGGGTGATCTTATACTGGTTTATAAAACCATGAGGGATACAGTTAAGGTGAGTTGCAAGGGTCTTTTCCCCAGGTTGAGGGAGTTCAAACCCAGAGGGCATATGCTTAAGGTGAGAAGAGAAAAATTTAAAAAGGACATGAGGGGCAACATTTTCTACACAGAGAGTGGTTTGTATATGGAATGAACTGCCAGAGAAAGTGATGGAAGCAGATCCAGTTACAACATTTAAAAAACTTCTGGATAAATTTATGAATAGGAAAGGTCTGGAGGGATTTGGGCCAAATGCAAGCAGTTGGGACTAGGTTGGTTTGGAAACATGGTCAACATGGATGTGTTGGGCTGAAGGGTCAGTATCCATGATATATGACTCTATGATTCTATGACTGTATAATGTTATTAGAAAAGTGCCAAGGGAAGAGAGTGGACAGCTGCCATAGATGGACTAATGATCTTCTCTCACTTTCAACGATTGCTGTATAACAATGAGATCAGCTGAGAGTTCATTTTTTTCCCAAGACTCCACAAGTCCAATCATTGGATAATAAATACATTATATACTGAAGCAGGATATTTTGTTGCTGAACTCTTGGTATGATAGTATGAAAGACAATTCAATGTCCTATCAGAACAGACCATTTCAAGTATATGTCAGAATAATGAAGAGAAATGTATTGGCTGGAGTGATTCCAAAAACTGACACCTGATAATGTTCAACATTTTCTATGCCTGAATTATAAAGAAATTTATCTCTTTATGATTTGCTGAATCTTCCTGTAAAACTGCTGGAATGTATGAGGCACAGGTAACCCATGAATGTTGTTAGTGAGGAGATTCCAGGATATTGGCCCAGTGAGAATGTAGGAATAGTGGTACAAGTCCCAGTTTTAGAGTGAGGTAAAACTGTACAGGTGGTGTCCCATGCAATTGTCGCCCTTGCTCTTGCAGGTGTTATATGTTGAGGGTATGGAAGGTGCTGTTGAAGGGACCTTGCTGAGTTGCTGCAGTGCATCTTGTAGATGGTACACCCTGCTACTACTGCACACCAATCATAGTTCATGAGTTGAGCTGCCAGAGGGAGTGGTGGAGGCTGGTACAATTGCAACATTTAAAAGGCATCTGGAAGGGTATATGAATAGAAAGGGTTTGGAAGGAAATTCCTGATGAAGGGCTTTTGCCTGAAGCGTCGATTTTTCTGCTCCTCAGATGTGTCTGACCCGCTGCGCTTTTCTAGTACCACTCTAATCTAGACTCTGATCTCCAGCATCTGCAGTCCACACTTTTGCCTTGGAGGGAAATGGGCCAGGTGCTGGCAGGTGGGACTAGATTAGGTTGGGATATCTGGTCGGCATGGATGAGTTGGACCGATAGATCTGTTTTTGTGCTGTACATCTCTATGACTCTATGCAGATTTAAGGCTTTGCATGCATACTGATAAAGGAACCTATTTTCTTAAGGAGTTTCTTGAATGTTAATGCTGACTTCCAGAAATAAAAGCAAAATGCTACAAATGTTGGAGATCTGAAATACAAACAGAAAACGCTGGAGAGACTTAACAGGCCTGGCAGCAATAGTGAAGAGAGAAACAGTTAATATTTTGAGTCCAACTTGATTCTTTTGACTTTGGAGATATGAGCTCCAAAGAAGAGTTATACTGATCTCAAAACATTAACACTGCTTCCTATCTCTGTAGCTTCTGCCCCTGATGCTGCCAGACCTGCTGGGTTTCTCCAGCACTTTCTGCATTTTATCTGTTACCTAACTGTATTTCGCAATCTTCACAAAGCTATATATAACAAAATTGGAGAGGGGAATGAGTTTTGTAAAAATTCTTCAGATTAAATAAATCAGAGCAGTTTCATGCAAACAGGAAATACAGCAACCCGAGTAAATCTTCGCCAAGAAAGTAACTGTTCCAATTTGGAAAGGATTACTGCATATTCAGGAGGGGAGATATGACTTGGCTTACAATTGGATAACATGTCTACTCTGGAATGGAGAAATCCTTACAATGCAAAATTGGAAGCAGCTTGTAGTTTAAAACACTTTTGGATTGAGTAAAATCA
The DNA here is from genome assembly GCF_004010195.1 of Chiloscyllium plagiosum. NCBI lineage: Eukaryota > Metazoa > Chordata > Chondrichthyes > Orectolobiformes > Hemiscylliidae > Chiloscyllium > Chiloscyllium plagiosum. Next base: position 75,561,310 of record NC_057724.1, on the reverse strand, counting down.
AAAAGGGAGATTTGGATATATGTAAGGTCATTTGTCTCCCTGCTGTAGAAAAGATGTTGTGAAACTTGAAAGGGCTCAGAAAAAAATTACAATGATGTTGCCAGAGTTGGAAGGTTTGATCTATAAGGAGAGGCTGAATAGGCTGGGGCTGTTTTCCCTGGAGTGTCAGAGGCTGAGGGGTGACCTTACAAAGGTTTAGAAAATTATGAGGGGCATAGATAGAGTGCACAGCCAAGGTCTTTTCCCTGGAGTAGGGGAGTCCAGAATGAGAGGGCATAGTTTGAAGGTGAGAGGAGAAAGATTTAAGTGGGGCCTAAGGAACAACTTATTCACACAGAGGGTGGTGGATGTAACAATGAATCTGCCAGAAGAAGTGGTGGAGGCTGACACAATTACAGCATTTGCAAGGTATCTAGATGGGCACATGAATAGGAAGGGTTTAGAAGGATAGGGGCCAAATGCTGACAAATGGGACTAGATTAATTTAGGATATCTGGTCAGCATGCACAAGTTGGACCGTAGGGTCTGTTTCCATGTTGCACTGCTCTGCGACTCTGTAACTCTGCTGTGGTTCTGTTCGCTGAGCTGGAAGTTTTTGTTGCAAACGTTTCGTCCCCTGGCTAGGCGACATCATCAGTGCTTGGGAGCCTCCTGCGAAGCGCTTCTTTGATGTTTCCTCCAGTGTTTATAGTGGTCTGTCCCTGCCGCTTCCGGTTGTCAGTTTCAGCTGTCCGCTGTAGTGGTTGGCATATTGGGTCCAGGTCGATGTGTTTGTTGATGGAGTTTGTGGATGAATGCCATGCCTCTAGGAATTCTCTGGCTGTTCTCTGTCTGGCCTGCCCTATGATAGTAGTGTTGTCCCAGTCGAATTCATGTTGCTTGTTGTCTGTGTGTGTGGCTACTAAGGATAGCTGGTCGTGTCGTTTCGTGGCTAGTTGATGTATCATATGGCAAGCCAGACACTACTATCATAGGGCAGGCCAGACAGAGAACAGCCAGGGAATTCCTAGAGGCATGGCATTCACCCAGTCGAATTCATGTTCTTGTTGTCTGCGTGCGTCAACCGGAAGCGGCAGGGACAGACCACTATAAACGCCGGAGGAAACATCAAAGAAGCGCTTCGCAGGAGGCTCCCAAGCACTGATGATGTCGCCTAGCCAGGGGACGAAACGTTTGCAACAAAAACTTCCAGCTCGGCGAACAGAACCACAGCAACGAGCACCCGAGCTACAAATCTTCGCACAAACTCTGTAACTCTATTTATGACCTTAAGATGTCTCAAGGTGATTTTCTGCCAACAATTCACTTTTAAGAATAGTCAATTTAATGTAAGAAATACTGGAGCCAATTTGTTCAGAATGCAAAGCTTGGACAATCAAAGTAAACTTCAGTGTCGAAAAGTGTGGCGCTGGAAAAGCACAGCAGGTCAGGCAGCATCCGAGTAGCAGGAGAGTCAGCGTTCCAAGCATGGACCCTTCATTAGGAATGCATTCCTGATGATGGGTTTATGCCCAAAATGTCGACTCACCTGCTCCTTAGAAGCTGCCTGACCTGCTGTGCCTTTCCAGCACCACACTTTTTGACTCTGATCCCAACATCTCCAGTCCTTACTTCCTCCTAATCAAAGTAGACTTATCAATCAAGCAGTATCCCTTTCTCCTGCAGTATAAATTACCATTTTGGAATATGGCATTTTTGTATTTGTCCTGATGAGTATAAGATGGGAAACTTGAGCAATATTTGTCTCTTCAGAAAAATGATTCATATTTATTTGAATCTAATATTTAGCACATTTATTGCAATAATCTTACATTTTGGTAAATCCTGAGAGCTGCTGTTTACTAAATGTCATTATAATCTACTTTGCATTGTCTCTATAAATATCCACTAGCTCTCCAAAAGATTTGTTATGTTCATTTCAACAAAAATTATTTGCAAGGGACAACAGAAAATTTTACTGGAAGATGATATCAACGAATAATAAAATGTAATCTAAGTATAAAAAGTGAACACAGATAACTAAGAAATGAAAAAAGACTTCTTGTATTGAGAAGAAGTATGCGTGAATAACCTTACAGCTCCTGTTGAGGACTCTAGCATTTCAAATGCCAATCTTTAGCTGATTTGATGTACTCCATGAGGAATCAAAAAAGGTATTGTCTACTGCAAATGCTCAGCACTCTGACAACATCCGGCAATAGTGCTAAAGACCTCTGCTCCAAAACTAACACTCCCACTAGCCAAGCTATTGCCGTACTCCTACAACACTGTGATCTACTCAACAATGTGGAAAATTGTCCACAAAAGTAGGACAAGTACAACCTGGCCAATGAAAACACTGTTAATCTACTCTCAGTCATCAACAGTGATGGATAGGTTCACTCATGGGGCTATCAAGTGGTACTTATGCAGAAATAACCTGATGACTAATGCTCTGCCAGGAAAAGTGGTACAAACAAGGACAAATGTGTTAACATTAAGAGGGGAGGTAAGAGTGACTGCACTTGACATCTGTGTAATATTTGACCAAGTATGGCATTGAGGAGCCCTGGTAAAATTGAAAACAATAGGAATCAAGGGGTGAAATCTCTCCACTGGTTTGAATGATATTTAACACAAACGTTGCAGCTGATGGAGAACACTCATCTCAATCACACGAGCTTTCTGCAAGAGTTCCTCAGGACAGTTTCTTACACTGGGCCATCTTCAGATACCTCATCAATGGTCTTTCTTAACTGCAGGAAAGGCCCTTCAGCCCATTGAGCCTGCACTACCAAAACTATGACTAAAAGTATACTAATTCCAATCTCCTGCACTTGTCCCATATTCTTGAACGTTATGATATATGAAGTACTCATCCCAATGGCTCCCAGGCAGTGTATTCCAGATTTCACCACCATCACTCACTGAGTAATGACATTTCTTTCCAAATCCCCTCTGAAGCTCCTGCCACTTGACTCTAAAACTATGCCCTCTCATGATTGACTCCTCAACCAAGGGGAACAACTGTTCATACCTCTCGTAGTCTTATTCATCTCAGTCATATTTCCCCAACAAAAGGTGATGGTTTATCTTACAATAGAAGTAGGGATGTTTACTGATACTTGGACAATAATAAGTGTCATTACTTTGCCATGGGGTGGCATGGTGGCTCAGTGATTAGCACTGCTGCCTCACAGCACCAGGGACCTGGGTCTGATTCCAGGCTGGGGTGACTGTCTGCGTGGAGTTTGCATGTTCTTCCTGTGTCTGTGTGGGTTTTCTCCAGGTGCTCTGGTTTCCTGCTGCAATCCAAAGATGTGCAGGTCAGGTGGGGGATTGGCCAGGCTAAATTGCCCATAGTGTTAGGTGCATTAGTCAGGGTTAAATATACGGAGGTGGGTCTGGGTAGGTTACCCTTCGAAGGGTCGGTGTGGACTTGTTGGGGCGAAGGGCCTGTTTTCATACTGTAGAGAATCTAATTTAATTTGCAATTCTCAGACACAAAATCAGACTGTGTGATATGCAGCAAGACTTGAACAATCTGGCTTGAAAAGTAACAAGTGCCATTCACACAACTCAAGGCCCAGGCACTAACTATCTCCAACAAGGGTGAACGCAATTGTTACTCCTTGCTATTCAGTGGCATTGTGATTGCTGAATCCTCCACTATCAGCAAAATGAATGTTGTCACTGTGGAGAACTGCAATTAAATTAATTACTGAGATAGGGGATTTAATTTTTGTGAGAAGATACAAATTGGAAACATGTGTTATCTTGCGTAACATGGTCAAAGGGATAACACTTAAATATAAAAGTTTGAACACAGGAAGATAGCTTAGATTAAATACCTGACAAAGGATAGCATGAATTACTAATGAAGGCACAAGTGCACATTATATAAGGTCATGTTTCTGCAAAAGTTATTATTGGATGTATTCAGCTCCACCCAATCTGATGATGTCATATAGATTTGGGTGTTGATAAGGCAGAAATCCTTAGGGCATCTTATAAGGTGTAAATTTATTTCCACAGTTTGCCTCACAGTATTCCTAAAAATTGATCCATGTTGTCATAGGTTTGAACCTGTTCCACCATATGACCATGGTTGCTCCTCTAGACCAACAATGGACTCTGCACAATAAGAGTATTAACTAATCCTTTCTCATTATACAGCCTGTGTCCAATGGGGAGGTGATGGTCTAGTAATATTGTCACTGGAGTTGCAGGTAATGTTCTGGTGACCCAGCTTTGAATTGCACCATGGCCGATGGTGGAATTTGAATTCAATTTAAAACATCTGGAATTAAGAGTCTAAAGATGAGCATTAATCCATTGCTGGCTGTCTGGAAAACCCATCAGATTCACTAACGTCCTTCAAGGAAGGAGACTATCACCCTTACCTGGTCTCGCCAACAGATTCACAGCAGTAACTCTTAATAAGTGTTGATCTAGCCAGGGATGCCCACATCCTATGAATTAATTTTTTAAAAGTCTAGGAGAGCCTGCTTTCTTTGACTCCTTTTTTTTCTTTACTCATGCAATATGGCTGGCGCTGACAGGACCAGCATGTACAGGCTGTCCTGAATTGAAAGTGAGAACTGCAGAGAAGTCAGAGTCAAAGAGTGTGCGCAGGAAAAGCACAGCAGGTCAGGGAGCACCTGAGGAGCAGGAGAATCCTGGTGAAGGCCTTATGCCTGAAATGTCAACTCTACTGCTCCTTCAATGCTGTGCTTTTCCAGGACCACCCTTTTCAATTCTGACTATTCCTAGTTGCCCTGTGAATGTGAGCTTCCTTCGTGAACTGCTGCCGTCCATGTGCTGTAAGTTGACCCACAATGTTGTTCATGAGGGAATTCCAGAATTGTGACCCAGTTGCACTGAAGGATTGGCGATATATTTCCAAGTAAGGATGGTGAGTGGCTTGGGAGGGGAAGTTGCAGGTGCTGGTGTTGCCATGTATCTGTTGCCCTTGACTTTCTTGATGCTCATGCAGGTTTGGAAGGTGCTGTATGAGGATCTTTGGTGAATTTCTGCAGTGCATCTTGTAGATAGTAGACACTGCTGCTGCTGAGAGCTGGTGGTAACAGCCCATGTGATAACAGGGCCTGGTGTCTGGGTGTTAGGGTTAGGACATGGGAGAAGGCATTCATGGCCTAAATTATTGAACTTGATACTGAGCCCGGAAGGCTGCAAGGTTCCTAAACTGAAAGTAAAATGCTATTCATCCAGCTTGGACTGAGTTTTGCTGGGCTAATGGTCTCCTTTAGTAGCTATTGATTCACCCAGGCTGACCTTTACCCATCCCTTTGTCTGAAAATATGTTGCTGGAAAAGTGCAGTAGGTCAGGCAGCATCCAAGGAGCAGGAGAATCGACATTTCGGGCATGAGTCCTTCTTCAGGAATGGCTGAAGAGCTTCTGGGAAGAGGAGATGACCTGGGGTGTGCAGTGAAAGAGCGACTCACTGAAATCCTCGTAGAGGGAGGAAGAGAGCTTCTTCAAGGCAGGCATCCTTGCAAGAGGATTCGCAGTAGGTTAAAATCTTCTAGGAGAAAGTGAGGACTGCAGATG
>NC_057724.1:75551547-75555712 GCF_004010195.1 Chiloscyllium plagiosum | reverse complement strand
CGCTTTTCCAGCAACACATTTTCAGCTCTGATCTCCAGCATCTGCAGTCCTCACTTTCTCCATCGATTTCTCTGCTCAACTGTTTCTCTTTTTCTGTGGACTTTATCTCCACCCATTGTTTACTCCTTCCCCCTCCCCATCCCTTTTTCAACATTTATACAAACATTTTCCCAGTTACAATCAGTTTTGAAGAAGGGACCTGGACTTGAAACGTCAACTATGCTTTCTCTCCACAGAGGTTGCCAGACCTGCTGAGTTTCTCTATTTTTGTATTTGATTTCCAGCATTCAGTGTTCATTGGTTTCTGTTTGGAGTCGACAAGCTGTCTTTGTTCCTATCCCAATATATTTGATTTGAAGCTCCTCACATATTCCTATATTTCTGATTTTTCATTTTTCCAATAAAATGTAATAATAAAGAAAACAATAACAGGAACAAACAAGCAAAAACATTCTATTTAATTTTTTTCACTCTGAATTCTTATATGAGTATTGGAATTTTTGCCTAAACAGGATTAATAAGAAAGTCTGTTTTGTTGAAACTATAATAGCATAAAATTGGCTCAGAAGAGCATGGGTGAGGTAAAACTCAGAAGGAGAGGGATCACTAGAGTCATAGAGATGGACAGCATGGAAACAGACCCTTCGGTCCAACCCGTCCATGCCGACCAGATATCTCAACCCCATCTAGTCCCACCTGCCAGCGCCCGGCCCATATCCCTCCAAACCCTTCCTATTCATATACTTTGTCTATTTATCCTATCCATGCCCCTCATAATTTTGTAAACCTCTATAAGGTCACCCCTCAGCCTCCGACGCTCCAGGGAAAACAGACCCAGCCTGTTCAGCCTCTCCCTGTAGCTCAGATCCTCTAACCCTGGCAACATACTTGTAAATTTTTTCTGAACCCTTTCAAGTTTCACAACATCTTTCCGATAGGAAGGAGACCAGAGTTTATTAAGAACCAATTAACTAATGAGATTCCCGTGCAAAGTTAGTGATCCACTGTCATCTTGGATCGGTAATGTTAACAATCTGTTATGTCGACAATATCATGAAGGCACAGAAATGTTGACATAAACAGGTACCACTGTAGTGGGTATCAATAATCCACCATGTAACAATGCTCAGAGTTATGGTGCAGTCAGGAGCATTATCACACCACTATACTATTCAAGAATTTCAGGACTTACTCATGCAACTAGCTCGCAAATGCAAAGGCAGCAAGAGTGAAGCAGCCAAACAGCCATGCACAGAAACATTTGGAGAGATCAACAAGGAGAAAACAAGACTTAATTTTCCTTCAGAGCTGGTAAGGGGAACAGTGCAAGTCTGAGCTATAAAGTCGCAAGTAGAAACTTGGCCATTACTGATTCATTTGGATTCGAGAATCATTAGGAGCAGTCCTGATTAGAAGTGCAGATACAACGTGTGCAGGCATTGAAGCTCTGTAAATTCAAAAATCTAGACAAAAAATTATCAGAACAAAATGGGCTGAGGAGTTTAGGTGCAAGATTCACAGCTCCCAAGGAGGTGTTGTTGCCAGTGAGAAGGCACAATGAGGCACAACTACAGGACAGAAATCCAAATCAATGCAGCAAGTAATTTAAAGTGAGATTGCAGCATCCGGAATATCATAAAGCCAGAATTAAGATCACAATATGTTAACTTGGAAATTTTGAACTCTAAACACATTAAACCTAATGGAAAAGACAGGAAGCAGGCTGTTATTCCACAATAAGAGTAAGTGATCCATAGTTTAATCTGTGTTTGAAGAATGATGGATTTATCCAGGCTGCAAGAACCAGGCAGATAGAATATGTGAAATCATCCATTTTTTCCATGAGCAGACAGAAACTTCCATTTTAGCCACAAGACTGTGTTAAAACCTGTAGTAAACAGTTCAGACATGCATCATTGCCATGTTGCAACATTAAAACAAGTATTTTAAAATGTCATTATTTGAAAAGTCCGTCCAGGAAAGACAGTCAAGCAACAATGATGTCCTGAAGAGTTGAGGTGTTGTAAAGTTGGCAGTAAAATAATTGCATTCAGAAGAAATAGTTGGCAAAATACTATAGTAGAGCAATTTTGAGAAGATTTGTTGCTCAGGTTGATGATAATAATGTAAGTTATTTCGCTGAGTTTGAAATTTTGTTTTCAGACATACGAGGTAACATCCACAGTGAGAGTCTCTGGTGAAGCACTGGTGGTATGTCCCACCTCTCTATGTAGAGACCTATAAATAGAGAGATGGGACATACCATCAGCACTACACCAGAGACTCTCACTGCAGATGTTACTTCAAGCTCAGCGAGCTAACTTACATACACACTATAGTCTAGTTAATATATTTTCAGAGATTGACCAGTTGAACACAATGTGCAACATTGGGAAAAATAAAGTTCTTAACAGACATAATTACTTCCAACCTAGAAAATAACTCATGAGGTGTGCAAATAAATACACAACTGGATTCAGTATGATCTGTCGCTGATTACATTTTAATGAGGCACAGATACTCTTGATGATATTTCAGAAACTTATGACAATTACTTTTATTTATGATCAAAGAGCATACATGAAAGAACATGATTTGACACAAAGGTTCAGCAACACAGGAACATATAGACAATTTTACTAATCATTTGTGATTAGGAAAAAATTGCAACCATGGAGTTTTAAAATCAGAATTCTAGAAAGGCAGAATTGTTGTTGGTATTATGAATGAATCTTTGTTAATTTTATTAAAGTCCAAAGAAGACTTGTATAAAGCTATTCAAATAGGGCTGAAGTAGAGTCACAGAGCAGTCACAAACAAATCCTGAGAGAGAAAGACAACTTTCTCCCAGGAAAGCAACAGGATCTATTTAGTAATAAGGAATAAAAACTCTGAAGCTACACATGATAATCCAACACAAAAAAAAGGATAGATAGCAAATTGTAACACTCATGACTGAATCTTAATTTTTCTGACTAGTGTAGGTTGCATTGAGCACTGTGAAGGGTTTGTCACTGTGAACTCGACTACATTGCCTCGTCTGAACAAACATTAATTACCTACATGCTCCTGTGATATGTCTGAGGCACACTTTCTGCCCTACTTGGCCATGTGCTGTCCCGAGAACACCGCACCACTCAGTCGATATCATTGGGATCCCTTGCACCGGTGCCATCTTTCACCCAGACAAACGCCGTCAGTCTGGAGCTGCCTGCACAGTCCGTGACCTTTGCCCTGGACATGGCAGTCCGGGGATATTGACGCTCGACTTTATGGGCATGGAGCTGGAGGTCCTGATGGGCTGGGTTATACTCGCGTGGATTTTATCTTGTCCCAGGGCCAACAGTGAGGACACCAGACCATGTCAGCTTGATTCAAGGTAGCTACCCAAGTCAACACAACGAACCAGAATTGGTCAGGGACCTTGAAGTGAAGGAGCCATTGTGAAGTAGTGACCATAATACAATAAGCTTCAATCGGAAGTGACAATTTTTCAGTTGAATAAAGGGAACTATGGAGCTATGAGGGAGGAACTGGCCAAAGTTCAATGGTGCAATACCTTAGATGACAGTGGAGGAACAATGGCGGATATTTCTGTGTATAATGCAGAAGATGCAGGATCAGTTCATTCCAAAAAGGAAGAAAGATCCTAGGAGGAGGCATGGGTTGGCCATGGCTGACAAGGGAAGTTAAGAAACATATAAAGTTAAAAGAGAAAAAGTATAACATAGCAAAGATAAGTGGGAAAACAGAGGACTGGGAAGCTTTTAAAGAACAACAGAGGATTACTAAGAAGGAAATACGCAGAGAAAAAATGAGGTACGAAGGTAAACTGGCCAATAATATAAAGGAGGATAGTAAAAGTTTTTTTAGGTATGTGAAAGGCAAAAAAATGGTTAAGACTAAAATTGGGCCCTTGAAGACAGAAACAGGGGAATATATTACGGGGAACAAAGAAATGGCAGAAGAATTGAATTGGTACTTCAGATCTGTGTTCACTGGGGAAGACACAAGCAATCTCCCTGAGGTAACAGTGGCTGAAGGACCTGAACTGAAGGGAATTTATATTTGCCAGGAATTGGTGTTGGAGAGACTGTTAGGTCTGAAGGCTGATAAGTCCCCGGGGCCTGATGGTCTACATCCCAGAGTACTGAAGGAGGTGGCT